>NC_063174.1:11270390-11537890 GCF_023159225.1 Perognathus longimembris pacificus | reverse complement strand
GTTTGAAAGCTTTTCATATTTTATTGCTAATTATAACAGCCATACAAAACATAGGATTTAACCATGCATTATTTCTTAAAAATAAATATGCAGTTTTCTGTACTTATGGTATATAGAACTCTCTCATTCTCTCCTCCTCCTTGTTCTATAATTTATCATCATCATCATCATCATCATCATCATCATCATCGACACAGAAGTTCCTTTTGTATAAGGCTGGGCTTGAACTCTTGCCTCAGCTTCCCAAGAATTCTTGTTCTTAGTCATTGTCTGGTCAGCAGCACCACCTGAGATATGGTATTGTAGAAGAATTTTTTCCCTTTGAGATGCTAGGATTTAAACCTTGGACCTCTCACATGTTAGCAAAGTTTTGTTCCACCCCCCCCAGTCACATCTCCAGCCAAATAATTTTCAGAACTTTTACTTTTCCATGACAATTAGTTGAAATGTCTTGATATGATTGTTATCTATATTTTTTAGCATTTAAATTTTAATCTTACTAGCAAACCCTAAGTTGTAAGATTCAGGAATTCCATCCTGTGATTCTCTGGACATTCACAAACTATTCAGCACCAAAACAAATGTATAAGCTCTGTAATAAGAAGGGATTGACAATTTTTCCTTTTCTGTACACAACAGTATAAATTTTCATGCACACAAAGAAATATATGTTGAAAGACAAAAGGCAGTTTAGTGCTTATATCAGCAGTACAAGTAACCTAAGCACATTATGCGGCCATTGAATTACATGTTAAAATGTAGTAAGAGAGACAGATAGACTGCCTTATAAACATGAGACTTAGAAACTAAGGAGTTCTTTTGGCTAACACTCAATATTGGCTTTATTTCAGTTTAATTGGCAGAGGATCTCAAATTCATCTTCTCCATGAGATATCAGGAACCTGGATTTCTCTTTGTACCAAAGGTTAATAAGAAATGTGTCTGCAAAAGTCAAACAGCATTAAATACCAAAAACTGATTATTATTCTACAGGAGTTGTTCTGTCATTCATAATCTCTCCATGCTCCAACCTTCCACAGCTAATCTTTAATGGATGACATGCAAGAAAGAAAAATAACTAACACATAAGGCAGAGGCTCTAACGTGAGCATTTAAGAAATAGAAAAATGAGGCTTTAAAAAAATATAAATATTTTAAACATCACAAAGACAACTTAAGAAAAATATTTAAATAAATTCTCTTATGTAAAATTTAAACAGCATCTGTATATGGAAATGCAATAGAATAATAAAAATTAAAGCAACAATAAACACCAGACAATGCCCACAAAGGCTGTTTAGGTAAAAGGAAAGGTTTAATTGAACAGGCTGTTTTTAAAAGTTATAAACAAATCACTAGCATAAGAAAAAATTAATCGATATAAATCAAGCCATAGATGGATTACTGCTAAATATGATTTAACTTCTGTTAAATGCAATTTAATTAAAACACACGTTTATAGTTTAATCACTCTGTTATATCAGAAACATAAAAGTTTCTCTAAAGTATCTTAAATATTTCTCTAAAACACCCCCCTAACATTTGAAGGTCATACATACTAAAGTTTTTCAAACACTATTAACCATTTGCATAATTTAATGACTCTAAGCCAGGCACAATGACATCAATTTTTCTCAGTGTTAACACATAGGAAAGAATGAGGTAAGTTCTCCTAAGAATAAATATGATCTATTTATATTTTTCCTTTTTTTTCATGTAGATCATTATTTTCAAAGACAGTGTCTCTCTGTAACCCAGATTCGCTTTAAACTCAAGATCCTCTCAACTCAAGTCTCCTGAGTACTGAGATTACAGATGTTTGACATCATACAGTTTCTTAGAGCTTTAAGAAAAACGTTTCATGCTTTAAACTTCCTCAATAAAATTCAATCTGACAATGAGGAAAAATGAAATATTATGGTAATCATATGAAATTATCAATAAAATTGTGTGTGTGCGTGCGTGCGTGCGTGCGTGTGTGTGTGTGTGTGTGTGTGTGTATTAGTGATGCTTGAAATTAGGGCCTGGGAACTGTGCCTTAGTTTTTTGCTCAATACTGGCAATATATCACTTGAGCCATAGCTCTACTTCTGGCTTCTTGCTGGTTAAATGGAAGATAAGACTCTCACAGACGTTTCTGCCTGGGCTAGTTTCAAGCCATGATTCACAGATATCAGCCTCTTGAGTAGCTAGGATTAGAGGTGAATGAGAAACTAGTGCCTGGCTGAAAATGAATTCTGTTTCTTTTTCATTTTTATTTCTTTCTTTTTTGCTAGTCCTAGGGCTTGAACTCAAGGCCTTGGCACTGTCCCTGAGCCTCTTTATGCTCAAGGATAGCACTCTACCACTGGAGCCACAGCATCACCTCCGGCTTTGTCTGGGTAGTTTTTTGACGATAAGAGTCTCATGGACTTTTCTGCCTGGGATGGCTTCAGTGATCATCAGATTTCAGGCTTCTGAGTAGCTAGAATTACAGGCGTTAAGCCACCTACACCCAGGTTCAAAACAAATTCTTGACAAAACAAAACCATATGAAAATGCTTATAGGATAATTATCTAATTATCCTAATTCATTTGGGATAGTTAGTGACAGAAGTACAAATTGTCAGAAATGCTTTAAAAGTGTTCACAATTCAATCTATTGGGAAAGGTTCAGGTACAGGATGAAGTAAGGCCCTTGAAACCATGTTCTACATGACACTATGCATACATATTCTAGGGTTGGTGGCCTTTCTGCATGCACTGATAATTTTACATGGCCCTTCAGACTGTTTATAAATATACAAATAGCCCTTCATAGAAAAACAGCTTCCCATATCTGCAAGAAACCTTGAGAAAACAAGATGATTATAGTAATCAATTTAGCATAATTACCATTTACTGATCTGACACCCACAGGTTAAACACTTAAAAACATTATTTAATTTTAAACACAAAAGCCAACTACTATAGAGTTTAACCAAGATTTAATGAAACTGTTATATACATGATCACTGTTAAAATATTAGAACCCAGGTCAGAATGTAAAGGCTAACCTTGTTTTTTGTTTTTTCTTCCTAGTCTTGTAGCTTGAACTCAGTGGGTGCTGTCCATGAGCTTTTTTTTTTTTTTTTGGCTGATCTTCAGGCTTGAACTCAGGGCCTAGGCACTGTCCCTGAGCCTCTTTGTGCTCAAGGCTAGTGGCTTTATTCCCTGAGCCACAGTGCCACTTCTGGCCTTTTCTGATTAGTTTATTGGAGGTAAGAGTCTTAAGGACTTTTCTGCCTTGGCTGGTCTCAGCCTCCTGAATAGCTAGGATTACTAGCATCAAGCATGAGCCACCAGAGCCTGGCTCCCTTAGCTTCTTTTACTCAAGGCTAATGCTCTACCACATGAGCCATAATCCACATCCAGCTCTTTTGGAGACAAGAGCCTCACGGACTTTCCTGCCCAGACTGGCTTGAAAGTGAGATCCTCAGATCTCTGTCTCCTGAGTAGCTAGGTTTACAGAGCCACCAGCACACAGCAATGCCCAGCATTTAGGCATTACTTAATATATATGATGCATTGTGATTGAAAAGCAATTGAAAGCAAAGAAAATGCTGGAAGTCCCAAATGTTTTATTTGTTGATGTATATTCAGTGTCTAACAATATCTACTTCAAATGGAACCTCAATAAATAGTTCTTGTTTGATTTTTAAGCAAGTTCATATTGTTCAAATGCAACACTTAGGTATTTAATAAAAACTATCAATGATGATGATGACACACATCGATAGTGAAGTATGAAAAGGAAGGGAAGACTGGGCACTGGTGGCTTATACCTGTAATCCTATCTACTCAGGAGGCTGAGATCTAAGAATTGCAATTTCAAAACCAGCTGGGGCAAGAAAGTCCAGAAAGTCTGGGAGAGTACACACGCCTAAAGGGGAACTGTGACTTAATTCATAGTGAGCTAGCCTTTAGCCTACAGCAAGAGCTCAGCACACAGGCCTGAACTCAAGCCTCAAAGGAAGGCGCTGTGTCAAAGGCTTGCAGATTCATATAGGATGAAAATAGTCACCTTGTGTAAAAACCAACAGGAAAACAAAAAAAAAAAAAAGTTGAGACTGAACAACACTCCACATGAAAGTTTTTTTATAGATACACAAGCTCAGTTCTTCTATGTTCCATTTTTTAAGTTCCAAATTCACGTTTTAGTAAAATATACTACTGTCTGTGTATGTGTGTGAAGGAAGGGTGATTAAAGTACCGCCAAGATTTTACACTTCCCAATTGCTTCAAACTACAGAGAACTGGTACATTTGCTTTATGTGAGTACTAATTAGATATTTATATTTAAATATTTGAATATTTTACGTGAAATAGTTATAATTAACATGATATAAATTATAATTAATGATATATCATATTATTGGTGGCATATAATTTGAATTTTTTGTAAAATTGTATTTACATATCTATATACATACTTTAAAATTTTAATTTTCACAAATGTATATACAGATACATAAAAGAAGATACTGAAATGAATATGAGGGAAGCTGAAGGATTAGAAAAATACCATGGCTAAAATAGCAAATTCGATGGCCATCAAATGGTTTTTATAAAACTTTGGTCCATGTAGTCTTTATGTTTCAAATTTGTCATAGGAAATATTTTAAGATTAGAGTGTAAAATCAGTGTGTTTTTTTTTAAATGATAGCTTTCAAAAGTAAAGTAAATCAACTACATGCTCATTGTAGAAACATTAAAAAGGCAGAAACTGTTCCCAGAAACATTACCAGTTCCATTTAAAGACAACTAAAACTGGCCTTTCATTTATGTAGAAATGCTGTTTCTTTGAACAAAATTATTTTACTAGTACAGAATTCTCATTGTTTCTTTACTTAAGTAGGAGTTATAAAGATTTTTAGATATTATCAATTATTTTTCACAAGTTTTTTTTTAATTTCTTTATTGTTAAAGTGAAGTACAGAGGGGTTACAGTTTCATATTTAAGGCAGTGAGTACATTTCTTATCCAACTTGTTACCTCCTCCCTCATTTTTCTCCTGCCTCTTCCCCTCACCCCCCATGAGTTGTTCAGTTGGTTTATACCAAATGATTTTGTAAGTATTGCTTTTGGAATTGTCTTTTTATCTTTTGTCTCTTGATTCTGGTATTCCCTTTCCCTTCCCTAGTTCCAAAACACATATATACAGTATCCAGGGTACTAAAATCAGTTACAGTGATATCAGGGGTCTGGCTCACTTTACTTAATATGGTTTTTTCCAAGTCCTTCCATTTCCTTGAGTGGGACAATGCCATTCTTTCTGATAGAGGCATAGAATTCCATTCAGTATATGTACCACATTTTCTTAATCCACTCATCTACTGAGGGGCATCTGGGTTGGTTCCATATTTTAGGGATGACAAATTGTTCTACCATGAACTTTCTTAATAAAGTCCCAGAAACACGACAAGTCAATGAAAGGTTGGACAAATAGGATCGCATCAACCTGCAGAGCTTCTGCATGGCAAAGGACATAGCTTGCAAGATAACAGAAAGCCCACAGATTGGGAGATCCTTACCAGCCATACAACAGATAGCTAAAATACATAGAACTCAAAAAATTAAATTCCTCCAAAACAAATCCAACAAAGAACCAACTGTCCCTCAACAAATGGGCCAAAGACCTAAAGAGAGACTTCTCTGAAGAGGGAATAAAAATGCCTAAGAGATACATGAATTGGCCATAAAAGAAATGCAAATCAAAACAACACTGAGATTCCACCTCACCCCAGTAAGAATGTCCATTATCAGGAAAACTAATAATAACATATGCTGGAGGGGATATAGCCAAAAGGGAACCCTACTACATAGTTGGTGGGAGTGTAAACTTGTTCAACCACGCTGGAAAGCAATATGGAGGGTCCTCAGAAAGCTAAACAGAGAGCCTCCCCTATGAACCAGCAGCCTTATTTTTGGGCATCTACCCAAAAGATTACAAGCAAGACCACACTAAAGCCACCAGCACAACTATGTTCATCTCAGCACAATTTCACAAAGTTTTTAAATAATGCATAGTAGTATCATAATATACATATACCATAACTTATTTAATGACTGTTAGATTTAATGCTCTTGCTATCATAACTAATACTCTATTAATGTGTTTCTAAATAAATCTTTGTATTTTATATATTCTAAGGAATATCTATTATAAAAATTATTCCAGGCAGAAACCGGTAGCTCACCCTTGTAATCCTACTCAGGAGGCTGAGATCTGAAGATCGTGAATCAAAGTTGGCCTGGGCAGGAAAGTCTATGAGATTCTTATCTCCAATTAACCTCCAGATAAACAGTAGTAGTACTATGGCTCAAGTGGTAGACTGCTACCTTTGAGCTGAAAAGCTCAGGGATAGTGCCCATACCCAGAGTTCAAACTCCAAGACTGACAAAAAAATTATTCCTCATATTTTAACTAATTTAAAAATCCATAAAGAAAATTTTATATCATATTTACTATTTTTAAATATTAAGTTCAGATGTTTTTACAAGTATTTTTTATTATGGAATACTTTTCCCTTCTTGGAATGTTAATATTTTACTTATTTACATTATATTTAGGTGTGTGTGAAGTTCATAATATACACACATTTTATTCTGCATATACAAATGAGTAGCTATAGACACAAACATCCATACTTCTTTGTTATTTCATGTTAAAAGAAAGGTTTATTACGTGTAATTGCAGATCTGTTCCTCTATTTCAATACTGGTTTTTATGTTTTTAACTGCACTTGGTAATAACTACATTTATTTAAAATCATATACATAATGAAAAATTATGGAAAATTCAAGAATCCAGCAATGTACTAATGTTGTAGTTTCAAAGTAATAGATTCCGAAGTAGTTTTTTAAATGTTGACATTATAAAAGTAATTTTCTCCTCAAAAATGGGGGTACAAAGAGTGAACAATGTAGGAGTGATACTCACTAGACACTGTTGAAAATGAACCATACAACTTGTATGTGGGGATGGGAGTGAAAAACTTAGAGAGTACAAGGGAAGGAATGACATTGTCCAAAGAGAAATATACTCTTTACTTGACTCATGTAACTGTCACATCTCTGTACATCACCCCTATAATAATAAAAAATTTAAAAAAAATTCTACTGTTATAAGTAAAATATCTTAAGCTCTTTATAAAATAAGATAAAACTAAAACATTTTCAAAACTATGTGTATCCTTGGGCTGGGAATATGACCTTGTGGCAAGAGTGCTTGCCTCATATACATGAAACCCTAGGTTAGATTCCTCAGCACCACATAAACAGAAAAGGCCAGAAGTGGCACTGTGGCTCAAGATGGCAGAGCACTAGTTAGCCTTGAGCAAAAGGAAGCCAGGGACAGTGCTCAGGCCCTGAGTTCAAGCCCCAGGGCTGGCAAAAAACAAACAAACAAACAAACAAATCTATGTGTATCCTTATATATTTTTAGAAACTTGGGAGATTTGTATTTTGCATCATTTTTATGACTAGGTATTTAGCAGTCTCTTAACTAAATTGTTTTGTCTGAGAAAAGCTATATAACACTGCTATATGGGTGGATATATTCAATATCTCTGAGTTAACATTTAGTAGAATATTTGTTACTAGCAAGATATGATTAATGAGAATAAAACAATTGGAAGTAGAGCTGTGGCTCAAAGTGGTAGAGCACCAGCCTTGATTGAAAAAAGCTCAGGGATAGCACCCAGGTCCTGAGTTCAGCACCATGACTGACCAAAAAACAGAAAAAAAAAATCAAATTCTTTCCATTTTATGCACACATAATTCAAATCATTCAATTAAGAGGAATCCATAACTATATACCAACAGCCAAATAATTAAAGTATGTGGTAATGGTATGAAAATGTCAATATTATTGCCTGAGTTCCCCATCCCATAAATGAATAGGCTATACAAATATATGAAATCATGATCTCAGTAAGTAGTGATAGACAAAACTTACTCTATTACTTCTGTAAGACTTCTATTATTATGCATAATTCAAAAAAAGGACTTTTTATAATATTGTCCAAGTTTACAAATACATATATTTGATTTTGATGAAAGTCATTGCCTCCTAAATTGTTATAAGCTTATACTTGTACTACTCATGTTAGCATATAATTAATTTTCCTTAAAATCTACTATTTTCATATCTCCTAACTAAAACAGATATAAAACTTTATGGTACTTTGTTATCACATAGAAGAAATCATCTATTGTTCTACAAGAGTATTTATATATGGTTATCTTTATGTTCATAGTGAAGTTCAGTTCTACTTTCTACAGTTATATATTGCAGAGTATATTAAGTAATCACATCTCTTATCTAAAAGACCCAAAATCTTTTATATACATGGTAAGTGGCATGTAAAGCGTGATTATAACTTCAAACTAATTTTGAAATTATTTTTAAAATCATTCCAATTGGTGTAAATGCTAAATAAGTCATTTCTAAAATTCTTCCAAATGCTAATATCTATTATTTTATAAAAATTTTCTTTCCTTAACACAGGAAAACTGTGAGATAGAACTACAGGGATATACATATATGAAGATAGCAGACTTGAGAAGTTCTAATTAAATCTGTGTAACATCTTATATATGCTAAAATGTATTGTTTGTAGAGATGTGATTAAAAATAGACTCTAAACATATTTAAGGCATTCATTTACAACAAAACTGTAGCAACCTTAATCTCAGGGAAAACATTATCTCTGTCATTATCCGTATCACTAGATATTAACTGATTAATTGCACAAAACTGATTTTTAAATCAAATGTAGGTTTCCACTGGCAATGAATATATGCCTATCGTCTTACAAAGGAGAAATATTTCCTCTCCACAAGCTAAAACAATAAGTGGTATTTGAACTGCTGGTTGAAAGGTAGAGGCACTGGTAATCATTATTTCCCCTTGTTTGTTCAGGCCCTTCCAACAAAACAAACAACCTTTTTGTGATTGGATTGACATGGTGTTAACAATGCATTTAATGGCCAAATCAGTATGAATACAGGTAAAGCTCTCACTAATACCAGTACCAGGATGTTAAAGCCACCTATTTTCTAAGCAGCCAAAAAAAAAAAAAAAAAAAAAAAAAACAATAAGAGAAAGAGAGGAGCTCTCCTCCTTTGGCAAATAAGGCAGTTTGCTAGTATTCACCAAGACACATTATTTAACAACCTCTGTGTCACTCTTCAGGCTGTATGCTAACACACTCATCTACCATACCTGCTGTCTTTTCAGCAATTTTAGCTTCTGTTGCTTTCTCCTGGAGTTCTAGCATAAGCTTCAATTGTCTATGTTCTTTATCTTCTTTGGTCAGAGCTTCTTGAAGCTAAAACACATTGAAAAAAAAAGTGTATACTTATTATATAACTGTCATTTCCCAATATAATTTACTTCAAAGTAAAATTTTATTTCTAAACTCTAATAGGATGTTATACTAACTACCAAAATCCAGTAACTCCAAGGAAAAAATTAGGTGGTAAGGCATTTTATAAGGAAATGACACAGAAATTACAAAAACATCCAAATACACACTAAATTTCTATTTGTAAATATACATAAATAAAGGGAAACATTGTTGTTAAAAGTAACTACTGGAAAAGCAATCTCATCTCCATTCCTTTGTCTTAAAGCAAAAGATTTGGAAGGTCTCTGCTAATATTAAAATAATAGACAGCAGTTTTACAGCTTCTCTTAGTAATTACAATATTTGGAAACAAAATTAATTAAGATAATAATCTTAATATCTGATACAAATCTTTTTTATGAATGCTATCTCATAATACTCCACATAAATTGGCACTGCCATCTTGACTCATAATTGGCATATAATAACTACTAAATGAAAGCACAAAAAAATCTCATCCTTACAGGGAATCCTTCCAAATATTTTTTTAATTCTGCCCTAGGCTTTTGTCCTTCCTGTTGTTTTCCTTGAGAAATAATCAACATTCGTAACACCATGTTTCAGTCTGATTAGGTCAAACAATAAGAATATTAAAATCAGAAAGGTAGCAGTGTTTTTAAAGAAAAGATCCACAGAAAATGAATGTTACTAATGCTCAGAGGAATGTATCTATTAATTAAAAGAAAGAACTTGATATAACAAGCTGGACTAAATAAAATCCAACAGTATAAGATGACACCAGGTAAAGGACAGTATCATTTGTTACTTTAAATTATAAAATGAATGACAGGAATTTAAAAGTCTGGGATAGTAGTAAAGTGAGTGGGAATGGTAAAGGGAAGAGTGAATGAGAGAGAATATGGTCAAAATACTTTATGTACATGTGTGAATATGGAATGATGAAGGTTGGTGAAGATGGTCTGGAAAGGAGGATTGATAAGGGACAGTGATGAAGTAGATAAGACTCATCAAGGCATGGTGAATGCATATGATGTGTCCAAAAGAAATCCCTTTGAACAACTAATGGATGTCAATAAAATACTGATATGGAGAGAAATTCTATTACGCATATTGTTGAGATGAAATATAAGGCACAGATACTTAAAAAAAGAGAAATTAAGAAAATAACATGCACATAGTACATATTTGTCATACTCAACGGTGCTAAACTACTTCTATAAAACTTAAATGTTTGTTTTATAGGTATCTACCTTATTTATATGAGAAACATTATAGACCAAGAAGAAGAAAACAGAAAAAAAAAACACCCTATTTTCACAGCCAATCACTTGATTCAACCACACTCTGATGGCAAAGTAAGAAAACAACATAAAACTACTGGTGCAGGATTAAAGAAATAAGTCAAAATAATGATGCTGAAAAAGAAAATTTACAAGGCCAACAGCTAAAAGTGCACTGTATAATAATCAGACTTTCTGTAGTATACCTTTTTATTGCTTGCTCTGAGAATATCCAATTCTTTTAGAAGAAATGCTATGGTTTCTTCTGAAGTAAGCTGGTGAGAAATCCTATATTCATAATTCAAATCATTCTTATTTTCCATAATGCTGTAAAAAGAAAACTATTAATAGATAATATAGACCATTTTATACTTCAAAATGAAGTTTAATAATAAACATGTAAAGGTACCTAATTATAAACTTCTCTTTCTAAAAGTATTCTTTTTTGGTTGCATTTTTTTAACTGTATATTTTTTTTTGGTCTTTTCTTTTTTGGTACTGGGGATGGAACCCAGGACGTTGCACTTGCTAGGCAAGCACTTTGCCACTGAGCTACATCCCAGCCCAATTGAAAGTATTCTTAAAGTATACCTCCATCTCACAAAGAGATGCCAGTCTATCAACTGAGACAGTTAAATCTGTGGGAAGCATTTAGTAAGACCTAAGAGACTCATGGCTCAGTAATCAACAAAAATCACTCAAATTTTAGCGCTAAAAGATTATTTCAATTAGTAATTCCAAATAGGACTGTATCATATTTCTTGCTCTTCTAAATATGCAGAAATTAACAGGTATATTTTATTTTTAATTATATCACATATTCATTATTAATTTTAACACATTAAAATAAAATATTCCCACAACATTTAATGTCAAGTGAAATTAATGCTTTGATATTTTGTATGTTATTTGAGAATACTAGTAACTTGTATGAAAATAGCATAAAGGAAAGAAAGGGGAAAAAAGATTGTTTTAGGAAGGCATTACCTTAAATGTGTAAGCATAGACAAATCTAGGAATCACTATCTTGGGATAGAAGTATAGTATTACATATCTCCTGTTGTAACTATACTAGAGATCTTAGAATCTGACTTTATCTCATGCCTATAATTCTAGTGACTCAGAAGCGGAGGTCAAGGTTCCAAGACAGTCTGAGGTCAGGAAAGTCCCTGAGACACTAATCCCCAACTAACCACCAAAAACTGGAAGTGGAGCTGTGGTTTAAGTGGTAGAAATCTAGCCTTCAGCACAAAAACTCAGTGGCAGCACACCGGCCCTGAGTTCAAGCTCCAGACATGGTACAACATCCCCTCCCCCAACACACACACACACACACACACACACACACACACACACACACACACACACCCCTCACTTTAGCCCATGCTCTACCATTCATTTTCCTGTGTGGTTTTAAATTTTTATTGCTCCTTTGTGAATCCTTCCCCATAGCCCCTAAAATAAACCTCAAATAGAACCCCAGTAATAGTCTGATGCTAAGTAAAAGAAACATACTAAGACAGTGAATATGTCACTGTATGCTAATACTCATTAATGTATCTACAGAATAGTTTACAAGTAAATAGAAATTTCTTTCTTTTATTTTGGTGGTATTAAAGTTTCAATACAGGGCCTTGCGCTTGCTATGCAGGCACCTGACCACTTGAGCCCTATTCCCCAGACCTTTCAGCATCAGTTATTTTTCCAGCACGGTTTTGAATTTTTGCTTGAGGTGCCAAAATCCTCCAATAATGCCTCATATTGAACTAGGACTACAGGTGATCCCCACCGTACCAGCATTTTTTTTTTTTTTTTTTACTGAAATAGTGTCTTGCTAAATGCTTTGTGTGAGCTAGACTAGACCAATAACCCCCCCAACTTTTCAGTTCAGAGTGATTACAGACAGGTACTTAACTATACCTAATAGAAATAGTTATTCCTATTTTTTTAAAAAACTTTTCAAGTAGCATTTTAGAAAATATGATTTTGTCTAGACTAAAAATAGAATTATCATTAAAATTTAAAATCCAACAATATTTTCCTAAAATGTGATTAATTATTCAAGTATCTTATTAACAAAGATAACAGCCACAGGTATCATAAATACAAACTTCTTCATGAAATAGCCAAGGTAGATGGGTAAAAGTTGCAGAGTAAAATAATAAGGAAAGCAAATAGCAGAGTACAGGATCACTCTAAAAGTATTCAAATTTAATGACAAATAGTGCAATCTAAAACCTAAAATATTTACGTGGGCTTAATCTGTCCTATCACTACTAGCTTTTGGCTTTGATGAATAGTATCTTAACAGTTATTTTCACATATAGTGAAAGGTTAAAGAAATTTTGTTCAAAAGGAATAAAACTTTATTGCCTTCCTTCAAACTTAACTTGTGTGTTTTCTCTTGACAAACTGTACCAATATTATGAAAACAATAGCAAATGTTGGGAAGATTCCTCAAATTCTCAAGTTTCTGACATGTCAAATTTAGAAAGAAAGGAAACACATGGGAGAGAGAAAAGTTCTTTCCCTCTAGATAAAAGGCTAAGTGTGGCACTCACTTGGGATTTTCAGATGTCTCATCATCTGGATGAGGACTGGCAACTTGAAAATTCCTTGATACCTGTCCTGGCAATTCTGTGTCATCAAATGTGACTTCTCTTCCTAAGTCCTCCAAGTTTTGATGCTTGTTCTCCTCAGAATTCATAGTCGGTTGCTCACCTAGCTGTCCATTTTTATTTCTCTCCGTAGTCTCCTCTTCAAGAGAAATGTGGGCTCTATCTGTACGCAAACACAATACATAAAGATGACATAGTTACATACTAAAATCATTTAGTCAAATAAATTTTGTGGAAATAAATATCCTTATGGCTTTAAAGTACACTTAATAGTCAGATATTTAGGGCAATGGTTCACAGCCTTTGCAATGTGTTGGAATAGCCTTAGTTTCCAAGTATCTGAGGGCCAGAATACACTATGTACTAATTAAATCCCTACAGTGGAAGTCTTTCAGATGATTCCAGCATTCACTCAATCCTGAGAGCCACTAAAGATATTTTTCCTGATTTCTCAAAATAGGATACGATAAGTTAATCATTTATGAGATGACAATGTGCACAGACACTGGTATCTGACTGTATGGGTCAGAATTCCAGGTTTTCTATGTGAACAATGTTGGGCAAGTTATTTATCCCCACTTATCTCAGTTTCCTATCTGTGAAATGCAAATATAATAACACTTAATTGAGTTGTGAGAACTGGGTACTTAAAATACTTGGCCTCACATTTGACATAATAAATATTAACTGCTATTTTGTAATCATCAAAACATCAAAATGGATATAAGAATTGTTTTAGTCTCCGTTTTTATTAAATACTAGAAAATCTTACTTTGTATGTATGGGTTTCTCACAAAAATTATTTTTATCTGAAATTGTAATTAATATACTTCCAAGAAAGAATCTATTTTTAATGATATAATAAAAGTTGGGTGAAAATCACCAAAAAAGTTCAAAACTAACTATGGTATTGTAAATCTGATCCCTGATGCAAATATTCACTGGCACTTGTTTTTATTAATTCCAGCAGAAATAATTCTTTTAGCTTTAAAAGACAGATGTGCCTCATCTGATTTTTGTCAATTCCTTCTCCAACCAATTACATTTCAAATGCTTTTTAGTCATGGGAGATTTGGGAATTAAAAAAAAAAAAGTAGGGACACTTAAAAAGTAACTCTCAGAATATATTCATTCTGATTTTTCTGCTTTTATAGTGGGTTACAAGATTTAAATCTGAACATTATCCCCTTCTTTCCCTCCCTCCCCTTTCCCCTCCTTCCTTCCTTTTTTCCTTCTTTCCTCTTTCTCTCTTCTTTCCTTCTTCCCTTCCTTCTTTCTTCTTTCCTTTCATCTCTCCTTACCTACCTTCCTTCCTTGTGTGTGTGTGCAGTATGCAGTGTGCGTGCGTGTGATCACAGGGCTTGAACTCAGGATTCTATCCCTGAGCAAGGACAGTACTCTACCATTTGAGCCACAGCTCTACCTCTGGAGTTTTGGTAGTTTTATTGGAGAGTCTTAAGGATTTTACTGCTGGCTATGAATCATGATCTTCCGATCTACACTCCTGATTAGGTAGATTGCAGGCTGGAGCCCCCGTGTCTGGCTAAACATTATTATCATTGGTAACTAGAAGCTTAGATTGTAAGTCATTTGTTTTTGAAATTACACTGATTTCACTTTGTGTAAGTGAATGAATTAGGAGAGAAAGGACTGGGTATATGGCTCAAATGTTAAAGTGTCTGCCTAGGGAGCACAGGCCTGAGTTTTAAAAAAAAAAAGTTAATAAAGAGAAATATCTGAACCACATACTGTGAGATATTCATAACATTTCAACAATATTTTCATATGAAACTTTAACAATTCTAGAAACCTTTTCTCAAAACTCTTAGTCTGCTTTAAATGTTCATTAGCTAGACTACTTTTCTAATTGATGCTGATGGTAGAATGGAACCTTGAAAATAATCTAGATGAGGGAATTTTATATATGGCTACTAGGAAACACTCCATGTTTTCTAACATTAACACTCAACATGGAACACTCAAAATAATCTAGATAAGGGAATGTTACATTTGGACACTAGGAAAACCTTTTATCACTAAGAAACTATGTTTTCTAACACTAATATATATGTTTTAAGTAACTAAGAGAAAAAAAACTATGAATAGTTATTGAAAGCATTATCAATGAAATTGCTCCCAGGGACATATCATAAAAACACAATAGGGCCACACTATTCTCCAGTTTATGAGGTAGAAAGATTCTTTAAAAGGAAAGAGAATAGGCGATGAACAGTGTCTGCTATAAAAGCCCCCAGATCCCTGTGACAACAACATACACAAGTGCTTTAGGCCCTCAAAAGTCCTGACTCTGACTTGTTTGACACTAAATTTACCACTATCTACAACTTGTTCCATTTTCTTAACCTCTAGATTTCTAGGTCTAGTTCAACATCTCTTTTCAGCATTTTATATTTCTCTCCTTATTTACTCATGATTATCTATATTCACTATTTCCTAACTAGTTTTATATATCTTTATTTAGGTTGACTTAATGTCAAATTTTGTGATACTTGAACTTTCAGTTTACTTCAGCTATAACTGGCCTAATTTCCCCAAAGTTTAGAGTAGATGTAAAAGATTCCCAATAGGAGGACTATTGGAGTAATTCCTAATTAGAATTATTCATCAGATATACAGAGCCTGTTTGGCAAATCAGATTATTCACACTTTTCTTCTGAGAGTAAGCAGATTTCATTTTACCTTATATACAAAACTGATTTATAAAACATTCCTGTCTTTTATCATCTATTTTGGCAAATATAATCTCAGCAAATTATTGTTAAATTCTGAATGCACTCTCAATGCTCTTCCTGTCCACCCTACTGTATTATGCTTTATAATTTGTATAGAGGTTTTAACTTTTCTAATTAGCTTCCTTATTCAATAGTTTACTATCATTCACTGAAACCCTACAATGATCAGTATATGTCCTGTAAAAGGATATAAGCACAATAAACATGAATAAAACAAAACAGAGAGCATCATCAAAAGTATCTACAGAGGGTTGGGGATATAGCCTAGTGGCAAGAGTGCCTGCCTCAGATACACGAGGCCCTAGGTTCGATTCCCCAGCACCACATATACAGAAAACGGCCAGAAGCGGCGCTGTGGCTCAAGTGGCGGAGTGCTAGCCTTGAGCGGGAAGAAGCCAGGGACAGTGCTCAGGCCCGGAGTCCAAGGCCCAGGACTGGCAAAAAAAAAAAAAAGTATCTACAGAGGGGCTGGGAATATGGCCTATTGGTAAAGTGCTCGTCTCATATACATGAAGCCCTGGGTTTGATTCCTCAGCACCACATATATAGAAAAAGCCGGAAGTAGCGCTGTGGCTCAAGTGGCAGAGTGCTAGCCTTGAGCAAAAAGAAGCCAGGGACAGTGCTCAGGCCCTGAGTTCAAGCCTCAGGACTGGCAACAAAAACAAAACCAAACAAAAGTGTCTACAATACAGGTCAATGGCAAACTGATGTAATGATTTGAACACAGTGTAACAAGTATTAGGCAACAGCTAGAGAGCACATAAGTAGAAATTCATGCTCAATTGGAAAACTATAAGAAGTCATTTTCTCTAAAAGGGCAAAGGAAGAATACAAAAAAAATGAACTTCCCAAAGGTTTTATTAGGTGAGAAGTTCGCAGACTATAGATAGAAAACAGAATAAGTATAGTAATGGTACAATGGAAAGGAACAGATTTAGAAAACAAAGAAATAGGTCTTCTATTGACATAAGTTGCAATGGAGAGTGAACATTTCTAAGAGGAAGGTTAAAAAGCTTCAAGAGGCAAATAACCTAGATGTGAGTTGATGAAATGGATTGATTGTGAAGATATCTAAAGAAAAGGAAATCAATGAAACAGGATACTCAAAAAGAAGAGGAGAAATGAGAGATCATACAAAATTTTACACTGAGTACAGAACATGTTAAAGACAAAAGAAAGCTATAGGCATGCCTATCGGAGGCTGAGATCTGAAGATTGAGGCTTGAAGCCAGCCCAGGAAGGCAAGCAAGTCCATTTGACTCTTATGTCCAAGTAACTAATAGAAAATAGGAAGTGGAGCTGTGCCTCAAAGTGGAAGATTGCTAGCCTTGAGCAGAAAGCTCAGGTACAGTGCCTAGGCCCTGAGTTCAAGCCAGAGGACAAAAACTTATAGCAAGTCTGTTTATCTTTAAATTTCTGTTGTTGTTGTTAGTACTGGGGTTTGAACTCAATGTCTTGAGCTTGCTCAGCTTGCTCATTTGGCTGTCAATCTACCAAAGCCATGTCTCCAACTTTTGTGGTTTAGTGGTAGAGTGCTTGCCAAGCATGCATGAAGTCCAAGGTTCCATTCCTCAGCACCACATAAACAGGAAAAGCCAGAAATGGTGCTGTGGCTCAAGTGGTAAAGTGCTGGCCTTGAGCATATGAAGCTCAGACCCTGAATTCAAGCACCGAGACTGGCCAAAAAATAAAAAATAAAAAAAGTAGTTTGTCCAATATAAGTTATAAAGTATTAAAAAATTCTATGTATTTTTCACCCAGATTCCCCAAATAGTAACATTTTACCATGCTATCATTATTATCCATTTTAAATAACAATCTACCTACCTGCCTACATATATACACTTATATTGTTTACCTAAAATATTTAAAACCAAGTTGAATGCTTAATGTACTTTAACTTTCCAGGAAAAATTTAAAGTATTTCTCTAATATTACTAAATTTTCTTTATTTTATTCAAAGCCAAACTTAAATACAATATCTGAATTAGTACTTCTTCTCACCAAGAGAAGAGGACAGCACTTAGGAAATTTAAATTCAGTCTTTATTTTCTATAAGCACTCTAGTCTAGGAGAAAGTTCTTTAAGAAGTGATAATGGCATCAAAAGCTTTGACTGAGTTTATTTGTATTATGTATTATCTTATCAATTCTGAAAGAATCACACATAGAAATTCAAACACAGACACAAAAACCGGCCACAAAAGTGAACTTTGGAAACTGTTTTGGTCACTAGTGAGTAACAAAGAAAAACATTAAATAAAAAGACTTCTAATTCATACTCTTTGCTATATACATATAGAAACTTAAAACTAAACCCATCCTCTCCTATGGCTTGAAATGGAAATTCTCTTTAGTAATCCATGTCCTTGTTTAATCAATGTCACTGTTAACTATCCTACCATGATTAACTGATTTTTTTTCTTTGCCAGTCCTGGGGCATGGACTCAGGGAGTGGGCACTGTCCCTGGCTTCTTTTTGCTCAAGGCTAACACTCTACCACTTAAGCCTCAGAGCCACTGTCAGCTTTTTCTGTTTATGTGGTACTGAAAAATGGAACCCAGGGCTTCATGCATGCTAGGCAAGCACTCTACTGCTAAGCCATATTCTCAGCCCCTGAATTAATATTTTTAACTCATTTTTCTATATGGATTTAAAGAATAAAATCTCTTTTCAATCATGCCTATGGAATCTGAGTCCTTTTCTATGACTTAAACAGAAAAAAATTTATGATTATTATTAATTCATGTATTTGCTTTTCAAAAGTACCATTTTATTTGGGCACAAGAACTCAACATGTCAAATACCTCGATTGCATGTAGCATCATCTATTCCAATGGCTTTACAAATAAACTAAAAAATGTAACGGGGGAATTCAAAATGTCAAATGACATTTTCCAAATTGTCCTATTTAATGTTATTTTGCAGCTATTTGGAAATGATGCTCTAGATAGTTCCTAAATTATAATTATTTAAAATGTCAACGACAGCTGGAGTTTATACATCTGGACAAATTGATAAAGACCTTTTAGAATCTGTAATACCAAATTGTACACCAGCTCTGTTTCATGTTTTGATGACCTTATATTTATCTCTCTAATGACTTTCATACTGTTAACAATATACTGTTATTTAAAAAATTCTTTCTTCTAAAAATCTCAACATTGCCCATATTCTCAATGCTGGTGTTTTTAAACCCTCAATTGCTTAGTCTAGAATAATAATAGTACTATAATACCATTTGCTATCCTAGAATAGCTGAAATCCCCTTTAAATTTAATTCTCCAGATAATTACACATGAATGTATAAAATACTCAGTTAAATTGATGCTACCCAAGAAATCATGACTCACAACCCCAAATAACTATTATTTCATGACTATTATAGAGAGTGAGGAGGTGGCTAGAATCAAATACAGATTCTTAGAGGCTGGGAAATTCTGTTCTGCCTGGCTTTGTAAATAGTTTGTGACAACTGGTATCTGTGTAAACGGATTTGATGGTCCCCTGGGGGGTCAATACTGTTTACAAAGCTGTTTCTTCAGAGTGGTTGAGTTAGAATTGTCTCTAGGGGATCCTACCAGGTTACTCAGAATAGCAACATCCCTGCTACCTGAAATCTCAGAATATAAAAAGACAAGAGGATAGAAGCAATATGGAAAAATACATCCAAATACATGGATCTCACTCTTAAAAGTGCTACTTAGGGGCATTTAAATGTAAAATGAACCATAAAGGAGATATTTGTTATTGTGTTTTCTAACACTTGTTATCATAATTGGTATCCATTTCTTTAAATTCTGCCTTTCTTTTTTGGGGGGGGAAGCAAGAGGGAAATTAATATGTATATCTTTGCCACTGGTTTTGTAAATTCAAGAACAAAAACCAAAAATTAACTGCTTTTATTTCCTATACTGTCTTCCAGTTTGGTTTTTTTTGTTATTACATGTTAAAGTTGATGACAGACTTACTATAACAGTCTCAAATTTTAAACACAAAGATGTCTTTCCCATTGGATAATTGGTTTCTAAAAATGGACATTAGTTTAAAATAATCAGAACAATCAACTAGTGGCTCCTAATGAATTTTACTTATTCCTTTAAAAAAAATCAATTCAAATACAAGTCTGACCATCCATCCATCATCCAAATACTTTTTTTCTTTCAGTAAATATTTCCAAGTTTATAGCTTTTTTTTTTTTGAGGACTAGTTTTCCACATATTATATAAACTCGCCCTCCAAGGAAAGAAAAACCCTCACAAATAGAAACTCACATGAGAAATGTCTATCACATCATTGTGGACCCACCAAATTATAATGTGTACACGAGAAAAGCCAATGATCCAAGTATTCTGTTTACCACAACATTGATATATTTAGACTTCCCAACCGAAATTATAGTCAGTGTGTATCAGTTCTGAAAACAAACTGCATAGCTGAATTATGACTCTTCAACATACTTGAGGGCTATCAAGAAATTATTTAACCTCATTAATTTCTCTCAGTAAAAAGAAGGGGAAAAAAAGCAACCACTTAAAAGGCTAATATAAGGAGTTATCTAAGTTATAGAAATTTCTTGGAAAAATAGTATCACAGAACACACACTCAATAACTGCTATATATTATCATCTGCTTTGCTAAAAGTTAGTTTTTGTATTTTAATTTTTCCTACCTTCCTATGAGATAAGCTTTGCCATGCTAGGATGATAGTCAAACTTTCAATTCACATTTATTGCTAACTAATTTCCCTTAAATATTAACAATAAAAGAATCATCCATTTTCCTAGTATTTTTTGTAAGATTTCATATAAAAACTTTCACAATTATCTGAATAAGTGAATTTGACAGGCTATGGCTAGGATGTACTTATGTAGCTAAAATCAGCATGGCTATCCTAATCAATAACACTATTACTTAGACATAAATTGTTTCCTCCAAAGAGTGTTAGCAACTCTGTAAAAGAAAAGTCTTTCAGTAACATTAATGTGTATAACACTTGTAAGGTCATAGAAACCGAAAATAAATGTTATCTAATGCAATTAGAAGCATAAACATAAAGAGAAAATACTTAATTTTTAGTTAATTCATAATGGTTTAATAGGGGACATAGCACATTATAAACTAGTGAAAAGGTCATATTATTTTGAGAGGTAGAAACAGACATAAGAAAAGTCTGAAAAAAATCAATGTCACATAAAGAAAAATTATTTTAAAATATACCAATAGATATATTTACATAAATTCACTCTCATGAAAAGAAAATGAAAAATTAAAAGCCATTAACATAACGTAATTTCAGTAACCAATATATTGGCACACATCAGTTACTGTAAAGATCACAGCGAGTAGATCATACTCATCCTTCAGAGACTAACTTAAGAAGGACATAAAATTAGGTAACCTGAGAAACTTTGTTTTCAAATATGCACGTTTTTACTGAAATACTGTATATTAACACTATCAGGGCTTTATGGAAAATTTGGCATCAACAGCCATAGCATAATTCAAACCATAATTTTCACTAATTTGTCTAAATACATAGTACCCTTCATGCAGACTTTTTACAGACCTGCCAACATACTTATATTATGTCTATATGCTGCAATTAAATTTAAAGATAGTTTTTGTTTTGATTATTTTCAATCTCATCACCAAATTAATAACCAACCTGTTGTGGTTAGAGACATAAAATGAAAAAATTACGTGGATTATAGTCGCTAAAGTTTATGGTCTTGAGATCTATTTTTGTCTCTATTGACTGAAAAAGCTACATTATATTTATCTTCATAAGACATACAGCAAAAACGTAGTGGATAATTTTTTAATTTATTGAAACTGAAGTGAATCAATAAAATAAACTATGAATATAGACAACTGCCTCAGAATATGTAAATACAAAACAAGCATTAAAAATGAGTATTTCCTGGATATCAGGGTACATGCCTTTAATCTCAGCACTTGGAATGCTAAGTAAGGTGAACTGTGAGTTTGAGACCTAAAGTACATTCTGAATGCTACCTCAAAACAAAATAAAATATCTAACAATCAAACAAGAGAAAAAGAAGAATGGGAACTTAATATTCAATACTTCTCAAATACCAATATGGTGCCAGATGCCTAGCAGTATGTAAAGGCAATTTAAAAACAAAACAAAACAAGGGACAAGGCAGAGTCAGTGAGACAGCAGGACTGACACTTGTAAAATAAGCAAAAGGTGAGTGGCAGGATAGTAAAAGTTTTAGTGCTAACCTTAGTCAGATCAGCACCATTTAAACACACATTTGTAAATTTTAAAATATTATAGCAAGCATATTAAACAATAAGGAACGTTATAATAACATTATAAATATGATCATGCAAAGTATGTTGTAAAAGTAATTTCAAGAAACTTTACATCTATACTCACAGCACATCTCAGTTTGGACTAGGCACATGGTAAGTGATGGGTGATAATATATGGCCAGTGACTAAGTACTGGAAAACACAGATGTAGATCCTTACATATTCCTTACATGATACACTGCACATATATTGAGGAGAAGTAAAGACCTTTTCTAGGGTAGAGTCTAGAGGTAGTTATAGAATATTAAAATAAGGTTTTAAAAAGGTTTGTCAAGCAAGAAAATTCTTAAAGCTATCGATATTATGCAAATTATTCATTTGAACATTAGGCTTAGATAACCAAAATAAACTATATTCTTCATATCTCTCGATATGTATGTGTATCTAGATAAACATATATGTCAAATGAAAGTGGTGACATTATTCTATCTCCAATTATGATCATCTACTGGCTCGGTGAACTGCATTTTAAATTATCCATAGAAATTACTGGCATTTTTATTACAAAAAGCTATTTAAAAATATGACAATTAAAAAAAGTTTTTGTTTGTTTCACCAAGTTTGAAATAGTTATAAATATATCAACATTTATTCTAGAAAAAAGTTCAATATTTCTGTGTAAAAACTACTTAATATATACAAGTATTTGTGAAATTCTCTCATGACACATAATATTTTCCATTTCACATCTTATACTATATGAAGGCAATGAACACAGTAAAATCATGTAACCTAAAGCTTGCGATAGGTACTTATAAACATGAGAATTAAAGCTTTTAAAACTGATATCAGTTTATTTAAAATATTGAAAATATTATTTAACCTGAAATGACTATGAAAATGATTCTAATATTTTATTAACATAATGGTAAGCCTTTATTCTTTATATTTCCTATATTGTGAGATAGCTGACAATATTTTGTATATTATAGCCTGTCTCAAATATTCTTATCAGAATTCATGTAATAAAAGTAAACATATGAATGAATAACATAAGACTTAGATTTCTATAACTGCAAGTAAAATAAGTTTAACAATTATACTTTTAAAATTCAACAATTTCATAAATCATTTATGGAAAACAAGTTTTCTAATAATAAATGTAAGGAGGAAAGGGTTGTTCTCATTATATATGCCTTTTATTTCATGAATACCTTTAGATTCTAGTAATAAAATAGAAGAATTACTAGTCAGATACTAATCGGGAATCACTGAAACATAATGTTAGTTCTAATGGATGGATGATTGTATTTGGTCTTTTGAAACTTTGAAGTATAGGTAAGTCTTGATCACACAAATTAATAAATCCTAAAGCTGGAGTTAACAATAACCATTACACCCAAATTCTGAAGCTTAGCCCAGCCAATTTTTCAAAAGGTCAGGTTGTGAACTGGAGAAGATCAGGGAGGTCCACTGCATAGCTTTGTTGCCAGGCATCTCTCCTCTGGATTGTTGCAGGCATTTATTAGTATTCGTCAGCAGACTCAACAAAGCAAACAAGAAATTCAAGCACGAATAATAAAATGAAATGCTGCTATATAACCCTTTGTCATTCAGCAAATATGGGACTTTTTAGCTACATTGTTCCTAAACCTGGGTTACTACTTTAATTTTTCTCCACAGTGCTGACTGAATGAGTATGCATGTGTGTTAAATGCAGAGCTCCCCTAACAACTGCAGGACTGCCATTTAATCTGTTGGTAGATGGACCATTTCCTGTGGGAACCCTGGCTATGATTTCCAGATCCACCAAATAAATCTCAGATTAAGATTCCAAATGAAACCTGCCTTTGGCAGATAAAAAATGTCAAGATGGATATAAACAGTAAAATTATAAATTATCTAGGTGTTGCATGACAAACTAATGCTCAATTTTTTGTTGACATGTACCCAGATATCAAAACTATATGAGACATTCATCAAATGTCACACTTTCATAATATTGGAAGCATCATTAAACCTGTTTGACTAAGGACCACAAAGTGTTTAAGCAGTAGCTCAAAAGTATATTTGTGCAAAGTAGAAGAATAAATTTACATATCAGCAGCAGCTCATAAGGGATGGGTAAATATTCTGTTTATCTCTCATTGTAATTCAGGTTACTTTAAATACAAGGTTTTAGGAAATCATTATACTCTATATGACATCATTACATAACTTTTTATGCAAATTATCTTTTATTCAAATTCATTACTCCCCCCCAATATAACAAAAACAAAATTGTGCAAAAAGAAAATGGTAAGAGTGCTATTTCATTAATCAACTGTGACTGTTAGTTTCTTGTAAGCCAGTTACAATATAGCATCCCCAAATCCTAACCAGAGTTGGCATTTCAAACTTTTCACAGAAGAACTAAATATTTGAGACAAAAAAGCCTCAACAAAGTAAATTTGTTTTTTTGATAATGTGTTCATTTTAAATGACTTGAGGGAGGAGCAGAGACTTTTAAAAAAGAAAACACTAATAAAAAGCCAATATAGAACATGTTAGAAAGCAAATGATTAATTCAAAATGCAGAGGAAGTCTCTGGTGCTAGTTTTTCCTACACTCCCAGAAGATCAAGGACTGCCTTTGTAAATGGCACCTTTTTTCCATAGCTCTTCTTACCTGGACTATAATGTAGTTTTATTCTACTCTTGAACTCTATATTGGTTGATTATAAAATACACCTACTGAAGTGTTCTGAAAGGAAAAAAATTGAATTTTGCTTTTAACTTTTCTAAAAACAATTGAGTCAAATACTTTGGGAATACCACATTTTCTAACATTTGGTTTTGCTAAAAAATATTAAACCTTCTATCTAAAACAGAACTCTTTCAAATTATTAGTTTATACTTACATTAATCTGGGGAAAATATAAACTATTCTAAACTCTGTCTTTCAAATCTTACAGATCAAGCATACAGAAGCCTAAAATTTGTTTTATCTTTCCTATCAAATTTCTTTCCTCCAGTACTAGCTGCTGGTTCAAGAAAAATAATGCTAAATAAACTCTTCCTATTCCAATCTGCTAGAAAGTGATGTTAACATAAAACTTTTGCTTTTTTCATGGTGGAAGAGGAAATTAATTAAACAAGGAAATAATAATGCTTTATGCTTAATTTGATCAGATTTTTAATCCTAAAAGTGTTCAAATCAATGAGTGTTGTTTGTTAGACTAGCCAATTGTGTTAGTTACGTTCAGAATATATCAAATTACCTTAGGAACAGACAGAAAAAATTATTAAAGATGATTTGTTTGTCCAATGAAATAAAAATATTGGAATATCAAAAGTATACAAATGCATTTTCTATGCAAAAATAAAATCTTAATATGAACTTCTGTCAATGCCCTAATTTTAAAAAGATTACATGTTAAAAGGAGACTTGGAAAAACAAAAATAAAAATAATCCCCAAACCATAAAAGTCAACCTTTGACTTTAAAAACAATACTTTTTTTTTTCAACCATCAAATACAATTTTAAAATTTGGTCAGGATTATCAATTTTACCTAAATACTATGGCTTTTTCATACAGATAAGTGAACACAAAGAAAAGGAGTATATACATTCTCCCTAGAAGATAATATACATGACAAAACCAAGACACTAAGGAGTATTTGGTGAACTCCAAAAACAACTTTTACTCTACTACTATAGACTCATTTTTAACAAAAATGTAGTGAGTAAAAGTTGCATATTTTAGTACACTTTGCTATAAAAGGTATATTTTAATACTCTGTAATATATAACTTCACAATTTAGGAGACTTTTTTAAAAAAAAGTAGTTCGAACATGTTCAAATCCAAGAAGTCACATCAGTCTTACTCTATAGTCAAACAGGACCATCTGTAAATAGCCTTAAGTTCAGTCTATACACCAATGTACATTGATCTCCTAAATCAACAAAATTCCAATGCACACTCATACTAAGGAGATCACTATAGTGATGTTAAATAAACTAAACTTCTCACTGTAGCAAACCAAAGATGCAATAAGTATCACACTAAGACTTGTGTTGTAAATATGTTTTCTAGGAAGTGTTTTGGAATAAAATGCCATCGGTGGAAATAAATGAGGATTTTTACTGGAGAGAACAGATTCTTAAGAAACTTTAAAATAAAGTGAAAAACTTTTGATGGATTCAGATAGATTTGCCTAAAATTTTTACATTTTCATGGTCACAAATAAATTTGAACTAGCTTGAGTATTTTGAAAGCAGCATTGGTATTTCCTTGAAAAACAACAATAAAAGTTGTAAGTTCTCCAACCAGAATAAAACCAATAGAATAGAAAAGGAAGAGATGCGTTTCTGTTAAAAAATAAATTTACCACTTTTCAAGTTCATTATTATCCTTTCTATAAAATAGATGACAAAAAATATAAGAATTTCACATGAAGAGTTGTAGCCTGAATTGACTTATAATCATTTCCAAATTTAGGGAAGGAAGGAAGGACAGGAAGAAGGAAGGAAAGGAGGAAGGAAGGGGCGAGGGAGGAAGCAAAGAAGGGAAGAGAACAGGAAAGGAGGGAGAAAAAGAAAGATTTTTTTCTAGAGCACCAACTTTCCCCTTTTTAAGAATAGTAAGAATTTAAAGGTAGTTTCATGGATTTTAACAAATGTAGCAATAGGAGAATGTTGATAGTCAGGGAAGTTGAACACAGGTGGGAGTAGGGGATATATGGAAATATTATGACTTCCTCTAAATTTTGCTGTGGTCCTAAAGCTGCTCAAAAAGTACAATAGTCTTTTAAGTTGATAAAAATAATTCTTAATTTTAGGATATGTGGCATAAGCTTAGTAATGTCAAGTATTCCTGTTGGGAATGATGAATGTCAAAACAGAGTTCATAACAAATGATATAAGCAGCTTAAAAACTGAATACCCTTGTAAATATTTTTGTATGTCCTTCCATTTTTTCTACAGTCTAAGAGTAGGAACAGATTCATTCTCAGAAAGATTTTTTAAAAAGTTTAAGAAAACCTAACAATCTCATTATCTTAATACACTGTTTTTCATTTATACATTCTTTTTTTTCTTCTTTTATATTTTTTTCCGTTAGTCAAAGTGAAGTACAGAGGAGTTACACTTTCATATGTAAGGCAGTGAGTACATTTCTTGTTCAATTTGTTACCTCCTCCCTCATTTTCCCCTCTTCTCCCCTCTCCCTTTCCCTCCCTCCCCTCCCCACGAGTTGTACAGTTGGCTTATACCAAATGGTTTTGTACGAATTGCTTTTGGAATAGTTTGCCGTTTTATCCTTTGTCTCTCGATTTTGGTATTCCCTTTCCCTTCCCTCGTTCTAATACACGTATATACAGTAACCAGGGTACTAAGATGAGATACAATGATAGCGGGGGTAAATCCACAGGAAAGGAATACGATAGGAAAAAAAAAAGGGGGTACTGTTTTACATGGCATGTTGAAAATAATTACAATAATGATATACCACTTGTTTCCAGAACGTGGAGTTCATTTCACTTAGCATCATCTTATGAGTTCATAAGGGCATAGCTATTGGGCTATTGTGATCTTCTGCTAGGTCTAGCCTAAACATGTACTAATTATTCCCTATGAGGGAAATCATAGAGTCCATGTTTATTTGGGTCTGGTTAACTTCACTTTTTATAATTTTTTCCAAGTCCTTCCATTTCCTTACAAATGGGGCAATGTCATTCTTTCTGACAGTGGTATATGCCACTGTGTATATGTACCACATTTTCCTGATCCACTTGTCTATTGAGGGGCATCAGGGTTGGTTCAATGAACTAATTTTTTAAATAAAAACATACAATCTGCTCCATCATGTTAAGAATGCTGAGAATAGTCTCAGTGTTGTCTTAGGAAAGCAATCAGTTTGTGTTGGCCAGCCACTAGCAACCTACCACCTTACCCTCAAATACTTTAGATGGTATTTGTGAGATGCTACTAGCACTCTATTAACCTAGGTCTTATAAAGCTCAATAGTAAATATAATCAGACTTTTGAATGGTCTTCCTTTACCCTCGGACATATGAGAAAATACAGTCTTAAATTCATACTTACCTGAAGGTTTTGTTTGCAATAGGAATTTTAATATGAACAAAATTACATTTTACATGAAAACTATTATATATTATATACTAAAAATGTATAAATGCAAGTTGTATATCTTGAATAACCAAATTTCTAAAAATATTCTAAACATATCTGAAAAAACATTACTATTATAATTACCATATAAAATATTGTGATTATAAACTTTTAATACTTTTGAAACTTTAATAGGTCTACTTTCCATAGGAAAGGAGTAATAAGAATACCCACCACCACTTATTAAAGGGTGTTGTAAAATATATCAGCAATCTTTTTTTTTCATTTCTTTTCTTAAAACATCTATAACTACATTGCATTAGTGAAAATATAATGTACTCTAGTATGTGAAACATACATAAAATATTTTCCTAATTCAGACATTGTGTAAAGTCTTTCCACATAGGAAACCTGATGATCAAAACAATCCTAAAGAAATTATCCTCCCATTTCTTCCCAGAAAATCGGGGCTTGCAGCAGTTGAAAAATTTATACCCAAGTGTAGGTGGGTATAGTAAGTGAAAGACTGAAAACTTGGGACTTAGGCATTTCTAGTTCCTAAACCTATGTTATTTCTATCACAGCAGTTTACTGGTATTATTAAAATGCCTCACATTTCCAGTGAATTTCTGCTTTCAAACATGAGCAGAAATCCAAAAACAATTATTAGTTACTTATTTAGGAAAGATAATATCATTACTAGGAATCCAGTTACCACAATTTATTACCTGTAATTTAACAAACAATTATTAGACATGGAGATATTTTCAAAACCTTGAATTTCAAGAAGTACCTACTCATAATGCCTAAGGAATAATGTTTTTCTACTATCTACTTTTTGGTAGAAATAGATGTTTATTCTAACCAACTAGCCATTTCCTTTATCCTTAAACATACTTTATGAAAATGATGTAAAGTTCTACTATCACACTTTAGTTATAATGGCTTATGAAATGTAATAGCTTATAGGTATTTTTCTAGAGGGTTGTGGTTTTTCTAGTTATCTACTCAAAATATTTCCAAATCATTCAGCATTTCTAATTCTATTATGGAAAAACATGGTAAAAAGGAGAATACATATATTGCAAATAGAAAGATGGATAAACAAAATATACAGAGAGAAGCACAGGTTCAAAGAGCTAAACACAAACAGCATTCAGACTCAACTTACTCAAGTTATCTTTTGCTACTTTTATTTGTTTTACAGAAAAAGTTTTTCATTGTTTTGTAGAAAAATCATGAAAAGCATGGCTATAAAAGATCATCGCTAGTGTAACTATAAAATAAATGGATGACTGCTACATTTTACTTAAACTTACCAAGGTTAAAAAAAGTATTTACTAGACTCCAATAAAGTATAATATGTGAAATTGTAGGATCATAAGCAGTTATAGAAGTGTTTTAACTGGTTTCATATGAGTACAGATTCATAATTTAGAATCATGCTCACTTGAAAGCATAATTACGCTTACAGGAAAATATTTAAACTTATGTAATCTATATCTAAATTTAGACAATACACAGCAAAAAAAATATGGTGTGTCAAATACATATTATATAAATTATTTAAAATAAACCTAAAATACTATTGAAGAAATTCAATATATTTAAAGAGTTTTATCAAAAGCTTGTCAAGCTGCATGAGTCTCACCATTTCTAACTTTTAATTAGTAAGAAATATTTAAAAGGTGGAAGACTTAGTATTTAATTTTGGCAGGCACAGTAACCTTTTTAACCTTTCTTAGGGAACACTGACCCCTAAAGGTTCTAAATTTAAATAAGTTTCATAAATTTCTAAATTTAAGTAGCACTCAGCCCTTATTTTATCTCAATTATCATTAATATGTAAATGTATTGCAGATATATTCATGTATATATAACATATTAACTATTTAGAAATGAGTTTTGTGTTTTATAAAATTCATCAAAATTAATGTAAGAAATATTTAGGAACTTATAACAATATTCTAAATAATTATTCACCAGAGCTTTCTTATCTTAATGCATTATTCTTTACAGCTAAGAAGTACAGTTGTCTTGGTATCTATGAGGATTAGTATCAAAACTATCCAAAATACTAAAATCTGCAGACGCTCAAATCCTTTATACAAAATGACAGAGAATATACCTATAACCTAATGCAATATGTTTCCCAATTCTTTAACCTTTCTCTAAATTACTTTTAATATCTAATACTATGTAAACAGTTGTTACACTGCTTTATTTATGGAATAAGTCCATACAGGTTCGATAAACACAATTTTTCCTAAACTATTTCCCACTCACAGTCAGTTTAGTTCTTAGATGTGAAGGGCCAACTGTAAATGTTAAAAAGGCCTAAAATAATCAACCACATAACAACTTGTTTTTTTGACAGCTGGACTCATATAAACATATACTCTTATTATGACCTTTCATTTTATTTCTCAAAGACAGAGAAAAAGAGAAACAATAGCATTTACTTCTGAGAAGAAAGAAAGTAGCACCAATGCTCACGTGACAATGTACGTTTATTCAGACCTATGTTGTTTCAATTATCTTAAATAAAACACACAGAGTTTTGTTTTAGTTATGTAAAGAACCTTGGACACTCTTTTCAAGATGTTTATAATGACAAAAAAACCCAAATGTTATGTATCTACCTAATCAACTATTTTGTATTAAAATATTTAACAATGTGTCTATAATAAATCAAATTTAAATGGGCCAGTATTTCTAATCATGAAATTTAAAACAACAAAATCATACAGTTATATAAAACAAGTTTTAGTTTAGTTTAATTTTGTAAAAAAAAATAGAGTAATATTAAATAAGGTAACGATTTACAAGAAGAGACTATGAACATTTGTGTAAGATGGAACTTTGAAACATGAACCTTGCTATCAAGAGAAGAGTTTGGTGTAGAAACATATCAGTTACTACATCACTCAAAAGATACTGTTTAATTTTATTTCTTAATAATGTTTATTAATAGCCTCTTATAAAAGAAACATCTTATTCCTATTTCTAATGTAAAAGTCACCAATAAAATGCAAATATTCTTAATATTTTGGTTGAATCTGTTGTGGTCTATAGAAGCGCTATGTAGGCACCTACGTTTTCAACCTTAAAACTGTCTGTTTCATAAGTATTCCATAGCTTCAGTGACTCTTTCCTTGACATCTTTCCCGATTATTGCGCATTTCTGAGAATTACCTTTTCAGTAGCTTCTATGTCATTAGAATTATTAAAAATCATTTCTTTGGCTCCTTAAAGTTCTTTGGTTTCTGATTTGGATTATGACTTACATAGCAATGTGACCGATGAATAGGAAACATAAATGACATATCATTCATTATTAGCTTACTTTTCTAAGTTTCCTTCTAAAAGAGTAGTGCAAATTTTCTAATTTTCTACTAAATTGAGTAGGATAACTTTTGAGCTTTTTAAAAGGAAAATGCTTATCTACTTGATCAAGAGTAAAAATACCTACAACATATTAGGTTACCAACTTCACATTTTCATTTCAAACTTGAATATATATAGTGAGTGCCACACAAAATTAAGAGATCTAATAGTCCATGCTAAAACTATTAATTTTAAAAACCTTGGTCAGATATTATGTACTACTGCTTTAATCATAATTCAGTAGTTCCATGGATCCTAAACTCCTAACAAGCAGCCTAGAGTCCTAAGTAAGTAGGAAAATTACTAGCAGTAGCATACAGAATCAGAAAGTTTATAATTCAGGAAACAAAAAATGAATGCAAGTATCAGAAAAAGCAAAAAATTAAGAACTCATAAAGTATATCACCTTTTATACTGAAAATGAATATGTAACTATTCATTTATTTAATAAAATGATTATAGAACAGTTTCTCAAAAATAGTCTTCAAACTTCTAAAAAAATTTAACAAAATGTTAGTGTTGTAGTTTTAAAAGAAGAGCCTTGTTGGGAGAAAGGAAATAAAAATATGTACATAAATGTGTAAGTCTTCAGCTGTATGTATTGTGTACAAAATGATTCACTTCCTAAGAAGTCCTAAATTTCACTATTTTACTACACCAGATCTTGAATGGACCAGATCTTGAATGGTTTTCTACAGATCCCTGTGAGCTCTTGCTCTCCTCTCTATCTTTCTCTCCATCTCTGGCTGTTTTAAACTGTGTTTCTGTTTCTGACTGCTTTGGCTTTCTCTCTTTTCCCAGGTTATCACCCTCTGCCTACCTGCATCTACTGCATTTCCTTGTCTCTCTCTTCCTGGAGTCATTGTGTCCAGGTATACATCTCTGCATATATTTTTCTCTACAGCTAAAACTCTCAAGTTTCCACTGATTTATCATGCAGTGATTGTCTCTGGGTGGGTCTCATGGTACGTAAGTGCCTACATTTGTGTTTCTCTCTCTCTCTCTCTGTCTCTCTCTCTCTCTCTCTCTCTCTCTCTGGATATCTTCTACCTCTACCTTTGTCTTTATATCTCTTGCTGTATCTATTTTACTGTCTCTCTTCTACACTGCATATCTAATTCCTTCTATGTCTCTTACTCTGGTATCTTTCTGTGTGTGTGTGTGTGTGTGTGTGTGTGTGTGTGTGTATGTGTGTGTATGTCTGTCTGTCTGTTTCCATAAATGTGCCCATGTCTCTGTGTGTCTTTATAAGTACCTTTGTCTTGTTTCTGACTGTACTTCTGATATTTCTTTTAGTCAGTCTTCTATATTTCTTCTTTTACTTACATTTGTTTCTTTTTCTTTCCCTGCATATCTTTTCCCTTCTCTACTCTCCCTCTTTCTTTTAGTATATCTCATCCTCTATGTGTTTGTATGTCTCATTCTGTGAGTGTATATATGTATGTGTTTCTCTCAAGTGTCTCCAGTAATATATGGGCTTTTTTGTATAGACCGTGTGTGTGTGTGTGTGTGTGTGTGTGTGTGTGTGTGTGTGTGTGCATACACATGCACACTTGTCAGTTTCTGACATACTGGTTAAAACAAACACACTTCATTCAGTGTCTTGAACTGCCATAGCACCTGGGGCTTGGTATTAATACCTAAAAGTCCTTACCTTTTGACCAGACATCCATTTGTACTTCTATTCTTGTTTACTCTGGCAATATCTGGTTTATGCTCCAAGACTGTAGCTAAAATAGAGCCAACTCTAGATAAATAAACTTAAAACAATATATCAGAACACATTTAAATCTTACTTTTGTTTAACAGAGAATTTACAGGATAAATGGTTTTCTAAAACATTTACTATAGAACAATTAACTATGTTATTTCAACAGGTGAAATTAAATCTTTCCCTCAAAATAAAAAAAGAGCTTTTCTCCACAGTTATATTTCCTTAAGTACAATTTAAATTAAGCTTTCAAACATCTTTGCACCTGTGGTGATAGAACATTTAATTTATTTAACTTAAATATTCTCCAACTACAATTTCATGTATTTAAGAAAATCTCATTATTTATACTATAAATTTTACATCAAAAACTTCAAATTTATTGAATTGAATTTACCATTTCTATATTCATATAAAATAGTTAACACAAAGCAATTTTAAGATTGCTATTCTAATTTTTTAAATAACATAAAGCCCATAATTAACTTGTAAACTTATTGTTATTTTTGTCTTGTATTTGTTTTAATAGTTAACATGATATGAGCTATGCAAGTTTTCTCTTTTCTTTCTTTTCTTAGGCATGCTTTTAAGGAGAATAAAATTAGATTTACCTCACAGTGAGACCCCTGAGTTCTTTAAAAAGTCCTCAAATAGAGCTGTAGTAAGCTTCTTCTTTTCCAATTTTCTCTAAATATGTTGATCTGGAGTTGGCAATCTTTTTCTAAGTTCCTCATTTACTTTTGGATTAGCTGAAAATATAGGAAGTTATTAATATCAAAGAAGTATGTTCTAGTCAATGAAGCCATTTCCCTACATATTGCCTAAAAAGGTTAATAATAATTGCAGTATTTTAATAAGATATTCATATAGCAAGACATGTAGAAAATACAGTCTTTAATAACCTCTGGAGTATTTTAAAACATGTCTTACAGGCCTTAATGTGCTTAGTAATATACTATTTAAAACCATAATTTTATCCCCCTGCAATATACAGTCACTCTTCCTCATCATTTACCCAGCTAATGAATGCCAGCAATTAGCAAAATGTAATCCCATTGCACAATCATTTTAATGCTTTTAGCACTCAGAAAAGTAAACACCAAATTAATACTGCTCAAGCCATATCAGATCCTAGTTGGAAGCAAGCAATTATAGTTCAGCTCCTCAGGTGTAATTAAATGATTGGAATGATTTAGTTCCATAAATGCAAGTTAATTCATAAGCAAGCAACAAATATACTGGGAGTAATTACAAGAAACATTGACAGTCAAAGCAGGGCAAATGCTTCCATGAAGCTGATGCAGTAAAATGCTGCCCTCTCCTGGGCATATGAGTGAATTACTCAGGGCCAAACCCATAACAAACCTAACTTCAAAAGCCACCAGACAACAATACCTAGCATTATCAGCTTTATTTTACTCTATATATCAACAAGCATATGTGTATGTTTTATATTATGATAATTTGTAAACACATATACCTCCTCCTCCTCTTATTTTGTACCAATCCTGGGGCTTGAATTCAACATCTGGACACTGTCCCTGAACTTCTTTTCTTCTTTTGCTCAAGGCTAGCATTCTACAATTTGAGCCACATCTCTACTTCCAGCTTTTTGGTTGCTTAATGAAGCTAAGAGTCTCAAAGACAGTTCTGTCTGAGCTGGCTTCAAACCACAATCCTCCGATCTCAGCCTCCTGGGTAGCTAGGATTACAGCCATGAGCCTGGTACCTAGCTGATTCCTAAACTTTTAATGAAATCAAACAAGGCTTACATAACACTGACAGAGTGTAGGTGAACATCTAGTATCCATCTAGACTGCCAGTTCATACCGATGATCTCTCAATGCTAAGGACTAGCCATGTCATAATTAAATTTAAAAATAATAAGATCTGCATGAAAATGTAAAATAAAAGTGTTACTGTCACTTTCAATGGTGATCTAATTATTGTTTGAATAACAATAACAAAAACAGCCACTAGTGTAACTGCCACTATGAGCATATTTTAAGAGACAGTTTTAAAATATGACATAAAATAAAATGCAAGTTGGTCTTCGGATTTCCCAATTCTGTATCTTAGTATAGAAATTCAGAATGAATTTACTCATGTAGTACTTAAGATAGCTCCTTACTCTCTACACTAAACTCAGAAGCTATGCTTTCAGAAGTTAATCAACATCTGTATTAAAAACATGCATTTGTAATACAAACCCTAGCCATTGCCATCCCTGTGCCTCTCTGCAGCACTGAGCATGTTCTCTAATAAAATACTTCAATTTGTACAACAAATGTTTACTTCATGAATAAATGTTAATGATACTTGGAAAATATAATGTTTAATACCATATGACTACCTTTATGGAGGGAAAGTATTAAACTAATAGCCTTCTAATTTATTTCTCAAATACACTATATCCTAACTCATAGTCTATACAAACTATAAAAATAAAATAAAGCAAAATATTAAAAAGTCTGGTAACTAAGTTTAAAATGTACAGCACATTTGCTTTGCCCTTGGTGTCAGAGTCTTATTTTTCAATTCATATCTTGTACACTGTAAGTTAATTGCTTTTGGGAAGTACTTATTATTCATGTAAAAATTAATGTGCCAATGTGTTTAAATCCTCTTAAATGACCATTCATGCATCTTTCTTCTCTTAAGTACCAATGAAATCTGTCAAAAGACATCAATGCAAAATTATCTTAAAGAAAGTTCTAACAGAGATTTTTTTCTGCTAACACAAGACTTTCATATTCACCAACTTTACTTAAAATCCATTAATTTTTTAAGCTACTTTTAATAAATTCACCAAGTAAAATTTTTAGGCCCCATAGTCTGTCATTTGTGTTCCAGCTGACATTATGAATATTAATAACAGTGTTATCCTGATTAAATAGGCTTCATATGAAATCCCTGTGAATCCTATAGCTCAGACATCTCATTTTTCCAACTCTTTATGAATTTGGATTCAGACATTAAGCTGGAAAAATCTTAAAGTACAGATTTAATGGCACATTTACATATTCTTAAGCAAAAATTAGATGTTTTAATGATCAAAACAATTAAGACACCTACATATTATAGCAGAGATAGATTTAACATACGATATATTTTATTTTTCTATCCTCTTTAGGACAAAGGATTAAAGCTAACAAAATACTAATTCTTGTCCCTACCTTAAGGATTTAATATGTAGAACTTACCCTAAAATATATATATTCATGTTAAGGTAAATTGAATAATTTTTATAGTACACAATCAGATAAACTAAGTCAAACTAGTCAACATGTTAACTTATTAGAGACAAAGCAATTTTACTGTTTTATTACTACTAATCTACACCACTAGGTTCTAAGAAGCAAAATCAATTTCTCACTAAAATTATTAAGCTAGATGTACTAGATACAGTTACCTGTTTTTCTGAAAATGAAAGAGCTAACATATTATCATCTGATAAATTAAAATATTCTCTAATACAGATTACTAATTTTATTCCTCCAAACTGTTTTCAATTCGTAAAAGAACTGTTTCATTACCTGGAATAAAAGATGAACAAATAGGCAAAAAAAAATTTCTCTTTCTATATGGGAGTCTCAATGTCTGATAGTTTCAGACATCTACCTCCCAAAAAAATGTGGATTGAAAAATTTAAATAAGCATCTCCATGCTCTGAAAAGTTATTTGACTCTCCCTGTTTATCTAGCATCAAAACACTTCATAAAACAAAATTTAACTTGACTACTATAAATTTTCTAATTTCCCAAAATTCATAACACTGACATTTAGCCATTAAAATTGAATGATGCCTTTTCATAGAAAAGCATTTTTATTTTTTTATTTTAATATAACTTTACTTTTGTTTTATTCTTCTGTTCCAGTTTCATCTAAACAGCTCCTTTCCTCCCTTCACTAGCCAATATAAACCTCAGAGGAAAAGAAAATCATTTCTTGATTTTATATCCCTTATTCTATCCTCTGTCACTTTTGTTCTATGCTCTCCCAGTATTTTGACTTGAATATTGTAGTGTTTTCAAACCATCAACATCATAAGCATCACTTCTCAAATTTTACATACACATAGCACTCTGGGAACCTTCATGTATAGATTTTGATTCAGCTGCTTTCTTTCTATCAAACTTATAGGTCATGGTGATGTTTTTCTGAGGGTCAGGTGCGAAATAGGACAGGTATACAATCTACCTCTCCCTGGCTTCCTCATATAGCAATGACCAATTTCTAACATGAAGCTGAAATCATTCCTGAAAGGAAGTGTAACTATTGGGACACAAATGTATTTACTGTGTTTGAATATTCATAGGACTTAAAATAAATTCCACTAGGACCTAAGTATGACAATTCCTATTTTTTTCAATGTTCATGTTCTCCTTCTGGAATTGTCTGCTAGGAATCAAAGATAAAGACTCAATAACTCATTTATACATATTATGATTTCACAAATAATTACTGAGTGTCTAAAATATAATTCAAAGTACTTGGTTAGATTTTTAGGGTCTCTGTAATGAATAAGGGAAAACTAGGGTATGTAAAGAGCCCAAAGAAGCTCAAAGGGTGCATTCAGTATGCAAATGGTTATGTCTTGACATGATACTACTGTATCTGTCACACAACAATTCTACTTTCAACATTAGAAAGAAAAATAATATGTGATCAAAGACTTTTAACAGAGAACAGAGAAAAAATGTGCTAAGTGTCTACAATTGTGGCCTTAAGTTTTATAGGAACAAACAGATTATTTATTTAGCTGTAAATTACCTTATTTTGCTCATTTGTAAAAATCAAGTATTACCTGTCCTCTGAAAGAAAAGGCATTTCAAAATTGTTCCAAATAAAACATAGGATTTTAAAAGCATATTTTAAGTAACAGATGCCCTTTTTTCACTAAAGCCACACTGTAGCAAAGGTATAGCTGGTTTTGAATGACGCAATTTAAAAAACAGTATCTCCATAATTCAACCACAAAATTATATAAGCCAAATCCAAAGTATCAAACTAAGAATCAGTTTAAATAGTATAGTACATACAACTACAACCAAAAACTAAATTTTATGCTTCCTAAGTTTAAAAGCTGATTCTGGGCTGTGACTCTGGCTTAGAGGTAGAGTGCTTGCCTAGCATGCATGAAGCCCTGGGTTTGATTCCTCAGCAGCACATAAACAGAAAAAGCTCGTAGTGGCGATGTGGCTCAAGGGAGGTATAGTGCTAGCCTTGAGCAAAAAGAAGCCAGGGACAGTGCTCAGGCCCAGAGTTCAAGCCCCAGGACAGGCAAAGAGAATTTTTTAATACTTTATTAAATGTCCAGTGAGGGCTACTATATTTCAATGGGCCAGTTTTCATATTATACAATGCAATATATATCACATAACCTATATCCTACTATATTGGCTTTTTATCATATTGTACAAAGGTCTCTCGAGGGCTAGGAATGTAGCTTACTGGTAGACTTGCCTAGCATGCATGAAGCTCTGGGTTCAATTGCTCAGTACCATATAAACAGAAAAGGTTAGAAATGGTGCTGTGGCTCAAATAGTAGAATGCTAGCCTGAGCAAAAGAAGCTCAGGACAAGGCCAGATGCTGAGTTAAAGCCTCAGGACTATCAAAAATAAAAAGTCTCTAGAGCATTTAGGGCTCCTAACACAACCTTTTCCAAAAAAGAATTCCATTCACCTAGTGTGCTCACTGCCTACAATACTCTAGCAACTGAAGTTCCTTGGAGCTGGGAAAGCAAGAGGAAGTTCAATGGGTAAGCATAAGCAATAAAAGTGGTCCATAGCTATCAAAATTAAAATTTACATAGTAGATGATGTCACAATTCCAAAGCTAAAAACAATTTTAAAATACATAAAATCTATTTTTATAAACAAAGACGTTGTTGAGGAAATTCTGTTTGGAAGAGCAAATTTTCATGTTCCAGTCACACTGTACTCCTTTTCCTCACACACACTAGAGCACCTTCTTGCATCAGTGTTTATACTTGCTATTACCGCTACCTAAAATTCTCCCTAAATCTCTATTTTTCTCAGTGCTCAGCTCTGTCTCAGAAGTTATCTCAAATTAGTACAGGTTTAGGCAAGTCATAGCAGAGCATCACAAGGCCCAATAGCTATACCCTTATGAACACATATGATGATGCTAAGTGAAATGAACTCCATGTTATAGAAACAGTTGTAACTACTTTCAACGTCCCATCTGTATCTGTAGCTTCTATTATTGATGATGTTCTTGTATCACCTTCCTGTGGTTGTACCTACACTATCTCTGTAATCTTATCTGAGTATATTGGAAACCGTGTATACTGGTATTGGAAGTAGGAAATTGAAAGGGAATACCAAATTTGAGAGACACAGGGTAAAAAAAGACAAACAACTACAAAAGCAATACTTGCACAACTGTTTGGTGTAAGTGAACTGAACACCTCCGTGGGGGGGGGGGAGGGAAAGGGGGAGGAGGGATGGGGGTATGAGGGACAAGGTAACAAACTGTACAAGAAATATATCCAGGGCTGGGGATATAGCCTAGTGGCGAGAGTGCCTGCCTCGGATACACGAGGCCCTAGGTTCGATTCCCCAGCACCACATATACAGAAAACGGCCAGAAGCGGCGCTGTGGCTCAAGTGGCAGAGTGCTAGCCTTGAGCGGGAAGAAGCCAGGGACAGTGCTCAGGCCCTGAGTCCAAGGCCCAGGACTGGCCAAAAAAAAAAAAAAAAGAAAAAAAAAGAAATGTATCCAGTGCCTAACGTTTGAAACTGTAACCTTTCTGTACATCAGTTTGATAATAAAAATTTGAAAAAACAACAACAAAAGGTTGTGTCTAGCCATCAGATCTAAAGCAGAAGTAAACTCTTCTTACTGCCTTCATGAGACTACTTTGTTATGGTTTTATTACTTTGTTCTTGACATTTTCAGGCAAATTTATACATGGAATTCACATGTAACCAGGATCCTTGATTTCTCTTTCATTTCTGTATCCTTAGTAAACTGTAGTATTTAAAAAGTTACTAAATATGTAGGTGACTAATAGATGGGTGGATAGACAGAAGGCCAGGTGAGCTTGAAACTTGAACTAACATAAATGCCTCTCAATGGAATCAAATAAAAGGTGGTCTTACCATATAGTAAATTTTTATACCATATATGCAATAGAAGTATGTAATGTACAGAAGACTCTTTAAACAACCGATAAACAGCTATACATAATAAAAGCCGATTTCTGTTCTAAGAATTTCAAATCATAACACAAGTATGTTTCTTATGTAAATATTTTATTAGTCAAAATATAGACACAAAAATGAAGAAAAATTAAGAAAAGAGGAAATATAAAATTATACTTTCACTTGCTTATATGGTTAAAGAAACAAAGTATATTTTGTCAAGATAGATGCATGGGAAACTACTCCTAGTAATTAGTCCAAAGAAAAGACCCTAAGAGTTGTTGTGGGCAGATTGATAAGAGAAAGAAATGCTTATATCTGTATTTACACGTGTCTGTATTACATAGTATTTAACAATTCAAAACCCATAAATAAATGTAGAATTTATAGGAAACCTTAAGGACTTTACAATATAGCTTTCTTTTTTTTTTTTTTGCCAGTCCTGGGGCCTGAACTCAGGGCCTGAGCACTGTCCATGGCTTCTTTTTGCTCAAGGCTAGAACTCTAGTACTTGAGCCACAGCTCCACTTCCAGCTTTTTCTGTGTAGGTGGTACTGAGGAATTAAACCCAGGGCTTCCTGCATGCTAGCCAAGCACTCTACCACTAAGCCACATTCCAAGCCCAAGCTTTCTTAATTGTATGTTATAATGGTTGTTTACTTGTTAATTTGGTTTAAGAAGAGTAAAAAAGCTCAAGCCAAAATCCTAATAACATATAGATAAGAAGTTATTGAAACAAAGAAGCTCAAAATGTATGAAATAAGTTCTTAGAATTAAGCAAATGTTTCTTCAAAATTTTATTTCTTAGTTCAATTATAAGCTATTTACAGTAGTCTCAGAGTTCAAGAATTTTTAATGAGGGTTGGGAAAGTGGCTTAGTAGTAGAGTGCTTGCCTAGCATGCATGAAACCTTGGGTTTGATTCCTCAGTACCAAATAAATAGAAAAAGCTGAAAGGAAGCCAGGTGCCAGTGGCTCACACCTAAAATCCTAGCTACTCAGGAGACTGAGATCTGAGGATTGAGGTTCAAGGCCAACCCGGGCAGGAAAGTCCATGAGACCCTTATGGCCAACTAACCACCAGAAAACTGGAAGAGGTGCTAAGGATCAAGTGACAGAGTAGTAGCATAAAGATGAAGTGTTTGTAGACAGTGCCAAGAGCCTGAAGTAAAGCCCCAGGACCAACAAAAGAAAGAAAGAAAGAACCCCAAAGTGGCACTGTGGCTCTAGTGGTAGAGTGCTGCCTTGAGCAAAAGAAGTTCAGGAGCTCAGGAATAGTGCCCAGGCCCGTTAACACTCTAGTTAGTATACTGGGTAAAGTAGACTGCCCTTATGTGAGTGGGCCATGCACTCAGTTGAGGGTCTGAAGAAAGCTAACCTCTAGAAGGGGAAAAGGACTTCTGCCTGACTGTCTTGGACCAGGTCCTCAGATCCTTCCCACTTTCACACTCCTCCCACTTTCACACTCTGAAATGACTAGTCTGTTTGGGCTCAATACTGGTAGTCTTCAGACTAGAACTATACCATCAGCCTTCACACTTGGAATGGAACTATAACAGCAATTCTCCAGGGCCACCAATTATTGACTGCAGACCTTGGGTTTTTATGAGCCCCATAATTATATGAGCTAATCTATTATAATAAATCTCTGTGTATGAATCTTTTTTAGTTATTTCTGTAAAGAATCTTAACAACTACAGTTATAAGACAAAATAGAGGAAATAAATATCTGATGTTTCCAATAAATGACTTCTACATTTTCAAAATTTGCAGGACAAAACATTATATATCATTTTGAATACTGCAATCACTTGCAATGCAAATTGCAAATGACATTTGAGAATGGATATGGGAGCCATGTAGCCTACTGGTTAAAAAAAAATAATCCAAACCTTAAAACTGTATTGTTTTCAAAAGACTAATCATATACTAAGCATTTATAAAATATGCTGAAACGTTTTGCCCTAAGCCAAACTAAACTAAATCACTTAATCTAACATAGGACAGAATATAAAAACAAAGTCATCTTATAGGATAGTTTCTCCAGGGAACAAATAGCCTGTTTTCTTAAGATTCACCTGGTGCCAAGTTCTGATACAATGAATACTCCTATATAAAAAGGCTTTCACTTCCACACAACCAACTGAAGTTCTTGGCAAATAAAAGGTAAGAAAGTATTAGAGCAAGTTAAATCAATTTATAATAACAATTGTTAGGAGGAGTCACTTGAAATCAAATAATACAACAGCTACCAGAAATGTCTTTTTAGAATAAAGTGAAAGCAATACCATAATTTTTGTTGTAATGCTAACATACTATCATTCAATACATTCCATTTCAAACTATTCTAGGTTTTTGTAATTTAAAAATAGAGACATTAATATAGACACATATCAAAATAAGTATACACTAATAACATTTAAATCAAGTTTTGAACACTTAATAACAAAGCAAAACAATGTTTAGCAATACAATTTGCCAAGATTACTGTAGCAATTTATTCCCAAAGGGCAAGGTACATGAAAACTATGCATTCTTTTTTTAAACTGAAATATTGAAGATAGTTTCTGTTTTGAAAAATACAATTACCAAAAACAAATCTGTAAAATAGAAAAAGAAATGTTATCCCTATCACTCAAATTTCTTATGCAATATCAAGAAAATCACAGCCACAACTGTTCCTTATTTTTCACAGAAAATATTAAACTTACGTCGTATCTTGAGTCACTTGGTTTTTTTTTGTTTTGTTTTGTTTTGTTTTGTTTTGTTTTGTTTTACTGGCCATGGGGCTTGAACTCAGGGCCTGGGCTCTGTCCCTGAGCCTCTCTGTGCTCAGGGCTAGAGCTCTATCACTTGAGCCACAGTACCACTTCTGGCTTTTTCTGTTCATGTGATACTGAACAATCAAACCCAGGGCTTCATGCATGCTAGGCAAGCACTCTACCAGTAAAGCCATATTCCCAGCCTCTTGAATCATTCTTAATAAGTGATTTAATTAATGAAAGGTCTGTAACTAGAATATGGTCATATATATATATGTATATATATATATACACACACACATATATATAATGGAATTCTACTCATTCATCAGAAAGAATGATATTATACTATTCAAAAGGAAATGGAAAGACTTGGAAAAAAATTATATCATGTGAAGTAAGTCTGATTCAAAGAAACACAGGTTGCATGATTTCCCCCATTTGTGGTAATAAGAATAAATCTATAAGTAAACATACTAGATTGTTTAGAAAAAAAAGTACACTGGAATATGATAAACTATACAGGTCTCTAAGCATTCACATACAGTGAGCCCAATGGAGGGTAGTCTTAGGAGAGTAACACAAAGGCACAAGCGCTATGTGCATCTGATCATATAAAATAATATTTATTGAAATGAACTCCAGGAAACAAAATGTATACAATTTGTGGGTGGGGATGGAAGGGAAAAAATGGCTGTGAGGGAAAGAGTGATAATATTCCAACAGAAATGTGCTCTTTAACTTATATAACTGTAGCCCCTCTGTACATTAATGAAAAATGCATAGAAACAAAGAAACAAAAAAGAATATGTTCCTAAAGTAGACATCCCACCCCACCAGTTATATATTATAAAAAGGAAAAAAAATAAGACTATAGAACACAGCCTGACTTCAAGAAATAACTTTTCTTGCAATTTACAAAACCAATAGGTAATACAGCATTACAAGGAAATTCTGAAATAATTCAGCCTGTGTATGATATTTTAAAAAGACGTTTTTCCAAAAGACATTAGGGTCTTTTCATGTTAAAGAAGAATGATACATATTTTTTAAAAAGTACTCTATAGTGTATTGGTGTAATATAATCATAATTAATGTAAGGTGATTCTGAATTATTTTATTTATTTATTTATTTTTTTTTATTTTTTTGGCCAGTCCTGGGCCTTGGACTCAGGGCCTGAGCACGGTCCCTGGGTTCCTTTTTGCTCAAGGCTAGTACTCTGCCACTTGAGCCACAGCGCCACTTCTGGCCGTTTTCTGTATATGTGGTGCTGGGGAATCGAACCCAGGGCCTCATGTATACGAGGCAAGCTCTCTCGCCACTAGACCATATCCCCAGCCCCTCTGAATTATTTTAAAATAAATAAAATTTATGCATTTTACCATAAAATCATTTATAAGCTGCTTACAACAAAGCTAGTTGAGATTGATTTGGTACATGGATAGGGAGATAAATGAGAGTAATGGAGAGGAGTATGAGCAAGGCAAATTGTATATGTATATAGATATATCAAAATGAACATCCTGTACAACTGAGAAAACAGAAAGAGGAAAATTATTTATAAACTGCAAATAAACTATTAAACTTACAACAAAATATGTCATAAATATTAAAATTATGATAAAACAGCCAAACATTATATACCTCCTGCAACTATAAAATAACTACTAAAAAAGTACTATTCTTAGACACGAAAAGGGCTGGAGAAAAAGAAACATGAATCATAGGATACGTAGACCATGGAGATGTGAATGAACCGTGACTAGTCAACATAAATCATAAAGGATATATGTTGAAGTTGGAAAACAGATATATAGTTGTTCTCCATTTTTGTATACATTTGTAATCTCTCATAACAAAGACATATTTACTAAATAAACATATATAATATACTAAACTTACTATATATACTACACATATGTAATGTAGTAAAATAGAATTTACAGGATTTACTTAGTAGCAAAATTCACTGAATTCTTTCACAGAACCAATAATAAACATTTTCTTATATTATTTTTGAGTGTTCCTTTTTTTTTTTTTTTGCTTGCCAGTCCTGGGTCTTGAAGCCAGGGTCTGAGCACTGTCCCTGGCTTCTTTCTGCTCAAGGCTAGCACTCTTTGAGCCACAGTGTCACTTCTGGCTTTTTCCATATATGTGGTACTGAGGAATCGAACCCAGGGCTTCATGCATGCTAGAAAACACTTAACCACTAGGTCACATTCTCAGCCCTGAGTGTTCCTTTTTATATTAGAATATTATCAGAACCTCTCAATATCTTATATCTGATATATAGATACACACAAACTACATAGCATATATGTCATGAATATATACATATACATACAAGGACTTCATACCACACATATCATTGAAAGTGTATGATTTCTATACTATCATTTAACACTGAAAATAATATATTATAAGGTAAAAGATATGTATTTTATTTAAATGTTTTAGAATTACTCCCTGGCCTTAGAGTTAACAATTTCTTTAACTTTGTTACTAGTGATCTACTACATATGGGAAATAGGGTTGGGTACACTTTGTCACCTTTAGCAAACATTTTCCTCACCAATCTACTCAGAGGCCATCTGCTACATTTGAGGCAACATCCTAGTTACTTATTGCTATTGACTTGGAATGTAAGTAATCATGTTTATTATTTGTTGGAGTCACAGATACAAAAATCTGAAATATTTCCTAATTTTATTTCAAAGAAAATTTATTTCATTGCAAATATTATCAATTTATAGAACAGTCATCTTCTTTTTGGTTTTTCAATAGACTATAAACTTAAATACCACCATGACTGAAACAATTAAACATTTGCTAGAATGTCTTGATATTTACTGTTCTAAACTTTCACATTTTGACTAAAGTATTCTAAAATATATTTTTAAATACATATGAAAGTTTAAAAGAAAGAAAATGTCTATATGTTAAAATCAAGCCATTTAGTGAGTAGATTGTAAATCAAGTAGTCCAAGAGAATACTGAGGCTAAACAGGCTTAAGGGTTACAATTCTACCACACAGACTCTCCCCTTCTTCAAATAGCAGTTACCCATTGCTAGCCACCTGCAAAATTTCTTGGCCAGACACAGCCATATGCAATTTAGGCAATGAAGTTAACAAGAAGATCAAAACCAAACCCTTTTCTTATACTTAAGTCACTCAACTAACATAAACCTGGTCAGTAGCCTTAAAATCATGCTGTGCAGCCAATAGTTAAAAAAAGTTGTAAGTCAACACTTTATAAGATAATATCTTTTGAAAATAAGTTTAGAGACCAAAAATATACAATATATGAGAAAACCTTATATAAAGAGATATAGTACCATATAAAAAGGGAAATGGGGATTCACACTTGAGTAGAAATAGCAAAACAATCTGCAGTCAACTCTGAAAATACAAACTTGAAGTTGTCAAAAACATAAAGCAACACTGCTCATTAAGATCATACTGCTAGGGCTGGGGAGATAGCCTAGTGGCAAGAGTGCCTGCCTCGGATACACGAGGCCCTAGGTTCGATTCCCCAGCACCACATATACAGAAAAACGGCCAGAAGCGGCGCTGTGGCTCAAGTGGCAGAGTGCTAGCCTTGAGCGGGAAGAAGCCAGGGACAGTGCTCAGGCCCTGAGTCCAAGGCCCAGGACTGGCCAAAAAAAAAAAAAAGATCATACTGCTACTAAGGAGAACTGAGTAGAAATCAGAGATAAGAAATATTTTCATTAAAGTTGAGATTTAATAACTAGATGAGCAATGGAATAGAGAATTAAAAATCTGGAAGCAGAAATGAAGGAATGTAAAATGCAGTTTAGAGTAATTGGACTGGATTATTAGTAGAAAATTCCAATAATGGAAAGGGGTTGTGTGTATGTAAATAATGCACACATGCGTCCATTCACATGTGTACGACTATAACAATTGATTGCATCTAAGGCCAGGATGAATAAAACAACAAAATACATATTGCAAAAAGGAGAAAGGGAAGACAAAAAGGAGTAAGAGACCCCAAGTACAAAACCAAACAGAGAAAGCATTAAGTCTTCAGACTTCACAACAATCTTTTGCTTCCTGTGGTACCACCTGTACATACTGGGGTGAAGATTGGATGACTAAGGCCTTGGACATTCCTGTCACCAAGTCTTTACTAGGATCACATCCAAGCAGCAACAATCACAGTTTTTAGCTACAGGGTTAGCCTGAGTTTGTAGCTCACTGAAGTGGAAACTGCAAGCTGCTAGCTCTACAAGTTGTAGGTTTTATGGCTAGTGCAGACTCCTTGCAGTGAGTGGGGGTTCTCTCCAGAGCTTCTCTAAGCATTGCCTTGGTGGGGATTCTCCACATCAGCTCAGTCTCTGACCCCACATTTCAGCTCAGCAGTGCCACATTGGACCTCTTTATGGACGCCTATTCCCTACTCAACTGTATCAATCCCTAGGTTGTTTGCAAAATCCTCCTAACTCTAGAAGACCCTAGGCTGCCTACAACATCCTTTGAACTGTAATGACAAGGATGGCTGTAACTTATGTTCCAAAACTTGTTCCTTATTTTCATCTGAGACCTAATTTTTTTTCTTGCCAGTTCTGGAGCTTGAACTCTGGGCCTGAGCACTGTCCTTGGCTTCTTTTTGCTCAAGGTTAGCACTCTACCACTTGAGCCACAGTGCCACTTCTGGCTTTTTCTGTGTATGTGGTGCTGAGGAATCGAACTCAAGGCTTCATGCATGCTAGGCAAGCACTCTACCTCCAAGCCACATTCCCAGTCAGAGACCTGACTTTTATTGTCCATATTTCTACCAACATGTTATTTCCTCCTGGCTTGAACATAACTTCTCTCTTGGACAAGTATTCTAGCCATGATGTGTTACTCTCAATAGAGGCCCAAATCAGTGCCTTAAATGTAATTAATAGAGCTTTAGCTAAAGCCAGCACTATTTTCTTCAGACTTACAGCCTCTAAAACAGTGAATTCAATACACTATTCTTTATAATACCCAGTAATGAAAAACAGATTTATACAGGCATGCAGCAGTGATCACTTAACCTTACAAATGCCATATGCAACAATATGGACTACGTGGTTAAGTATAGGAGACCTTTATTGCAAACAGGCTCATTCAATATGTTGGAAGGCATTGGGAGATATGGCTTCATCAGAGTGGGCATGGTGGTGCACAGATATAATCCCAGCACTCAGGAGGCTATGGTATGAGAATAAGTGTGATACTTGCTGAGGTTACACAGTCAGCTCCAAGCTAGTCTGGGATATAGACCTCATCTTTAAGAAAAACAAAAACAAAAACTATCCCACTACCCTGCCAGGTCTTCACAGTATAGACTGTTGTGTGTGATGGATCCTGCACCTTTCCAGGCAAAGCACCAGGCTACCTGGTTTAACTACAGGAGTTCCCTAATTATAATGGGTACAGAAGCCAATTGACAAAAGCCACTTGTATTCTTATCTAAATCCAAGATAAGCATTACCATGCTTCTAGCTAAAAATCAACCACAGTAAGAATATTTACCAAACAAAGTTAGAAATAGGAAGGAAGCAAAGAAGGAAGGAAGGAAGGAAGGAAGGAAGGAAGGAAGGAAGGAAGGAAGGAAGGAAGGAAGGAGAAAGGAAGGGAAGGGAAGGAAGAGAAGGAAGGAAGGAAGGGAAAGAAGGAAGAAAGGGAAAGGAAGGAAGGAAAAGAAAGAAGGAAAGAGAGAAAGAGAGAAGAAAAGTAAAGAAAAATTAAAGTGGTGGCCGGGCACCGGTGGTTCCAGTAATCCTAGCTATTCAGATGGCTGAGATCTGAGGATCACTGTTCAAAGCCAGCTCAGGCAGGAAAGTCCAGGAGACTCATATCTCCAATTAACAACCAGAAAACCAGAAGTGGCACTGTGGCTCAAGTGGTAGAGTGCTAACATTGAGCCCAAGAGCTCAGGGACGACACCCAGGTCCACAGTTCAAGCTCCAAGACCGACAAAAAAAATAAATAAAAATTAAAGTGTTGGCTCAGTGGAGAGCTGAGATGAGGAAAATACTCAACATACATTTCTGGAACTAATCTTGAGTTAATAAAAGCAGAACACTGGGTTGCTCAAGCAATTCAAAGACAGTACAAATTACATAAAATATGAAAATGGACTAAGCTTTATTAAAAATCAAAATAGGAGACATCAGTAAAATGGTGGACTGGAAAATCCCAAATTCTTGTGACTCCAGTAACTATAAACACTGGAGTTCTGGAGTGCTAGAAAACCACCAAAAGTTTTCATCAGCCAAGGAAACAGCCAAAAAAAATTCATCCTTAAAAATAGGAAAGCCTGGTGCCTGTAATCCCAGCTACACAGGATGCTGAGATCTGAAGCCAGCCTAGTCAGGGAAGGCTGAGAGACTCTTATTTCCTATTAACCACTTGAAAACTGAAGTGGAGCTGTGGCTCAAAGTAGTACAACCTAATAGGAACATTTTATAATGCTATCTTTTTTATCTCTCATCCTCTCCAAATCAATGATGGATTTGTTCCTCTCCCTCTAACCACAAGAAGTGAAGTGGACATGCTATGCAATTATTATGCTCATCTATGTTAACGCCCCTAAGGGATATGTAAAGATGTCTAGTCCCGATGAAAAGTGCTCTTCTCTGTTTTACCCACTTCAGAGCTCAGGTGGGGAAAGTAGTGATTTCCAGAAAAAGTGTAAAGAAACACCAGACTCACAAAGGCCTAGAGCAAAAAAACAAAGATGAATGGAGAGTAGAGACACAAGATAGCCCAGTCTATTTTAGGACTAGAAAGAATCTTATATAAAATTCTGGGAGATTAACACATAGAAACCACCAAGTGTTTAGGGGAATCTAGAAAGTTACTACATACTCAGGCAAGAAACATGCTCCAAAGAAGATCTGAGTAGACTTTAAGTTTTCACTACAGGCTGATTGCTAGGGTCAGAGCAATCCTCTAAGGACTGAAAGAGTGCCCTATGACAGAAACAATATACAAAGAGTGGATGAGCGGGAAAAGGCTGTGAAAACGTTAGCTAAACACAGACTGCATGAAGGGACTTCAGAGAGCACACACAAGAAGTAGTATGTAAATAATATTGTGGAAAAGTAAAAAGAAATATACTAGTATAGCCTTCAACAGAAAAAAAAGTGGATCTTTCAGTGAAGACATACAAATGTCTAAACAGACACATCAAAAGATGCTCAAAATTACTATTAGAGACACAGTCCAAATTATATTGAGATTTTTCTCAAAGCTAATAGGATATCTATTACCGAAAGAAAAATGTGAAGATACCAAGCACTGGCAAGGATGAGGAAGAAACAGAAAGAACCTTGTATATTGCTGGTAAGAATGTAAAATGACACAAAAGGCTAAACAAATACAAGTGCACTTATAATGAGGTATTTAGCATAGGAGAATAGGGACAAGAAAGTAGAATAAAGGTTAGTAGGGGCCTACAGAAAAGGGAATGAAGACTTATTGCTTAACAGGCAGTTTGTTTGGAATGATGAAAAACTTTAAGAGACAGTGGTGATAGTGAAACAACATTCTGAATATACGTACTGGCACAAAATGGTCCACTTAAAATGGTGATTAACAAAGAAGCCTTGAAACAATACAGTACAGAATCACACATTCACAAATAAACAGTAATTCTTAAAAATGGCCTCACATTTATGATTACCAAATTGTGTGGAACGGCACCCCTACACAATGAAAACACAAAAGAAGTTCAGAGTTTAAAATTTCAAGGTAGACAGTGACATCTATTGAAAACTGTGGAGAAAAACTACAGGATAATTCGGGTAATAAAAAGAAAAAAAAAGGAGCAATAGGCTATATTGCTAAAAAGAATGCCATTACTTTATTTTTAGAAGCACCTCTCACAAAAAGACTATAACAGTATGATCAATGAGAATGGGGAAAAGCAATTGATTCATTTTTTTTCTCTAGAATATGAAAACGAATCCTGTCTTATAAAAATAACCTGAAGATTTAACCTAACTCCCCTAAATGGCATATGTTATATTTTATTAACTATGTTTATGTAAACTGGTTCTTCAGATACTTAACAAAAATTCTGTCTTTGCTTACAATGGGGATGGAGTGTAACAACAGACAACAATGTACCGCAAATGAAGGTAACTCCTCTCCTGGAAAATTTAGTGGGAAATGAAAGCTAAAAATATAGTTGCAGCTTACTTCATATTTAAAATGCCTGTTTTGGGGCTGGGAATATGGCCTAGTAGTAAAGTGCTCGCCTCGCATACATGAAGTCCTGGGTTTGATTCCTCAGCACCACATATATAGAAAAAGCCAGAAGTGGCACTGTGGCTTAAGTGGTAGAGTGCTAGCCTTGAGCAAAAAGAAGCTCAGGGACAGTGCCTGAGTTCAAGCCCCAGGACTGGCAAAATAAATAAATAAATAAATAAATAAATAAATAAATAAATAAAATGTCTGTTTTGTTTTTTGGATAGCAAAGGCATGAATGCAAATGGAACACTGTCGTGCTTAGGACTCATTCTGCAGGAGTGTATATTACAATGTAGTTGCTACATATCACTCACAGACTCACCCATGAAATTCAGAAAAAGGCTACATAGATTAAATTTTATTTGAAAGTTGAATACATCTAATTGACTATTCTCTACATTTGGGTGAATATATTATATTGAAATTACACTCATGCTCCAGGTTCCCAACGCCAAAATTAGTATTGGTGACACCAACCATCAAAGATATCTGAGGAACCTTTGGGATAGATTAAGATTACTGAATCACATTCAAAGATGTTGAATCACAGCTCACCGTGAATCTTAATTGTTATGGCAAATGGAGACGCTAGAGGGTGCTCTCTTCTAGAAGATTTCAAGACTGGCAGTTTAGGAACATGAAAATTCATGAGTAAAGCTAAACCCATGAAACAATACACACAGCTTCCTCTCCCCCTCTCTTCTGGAGCCTGGGACAGGGCATGGTACTATTATTTGCATTGAATCTGTTTTACTGTGACTTTATGCTGTCCTGATGCTTCTTTCATGATTTCCAATTATTTCCCTTTCTTTTTTTTTTTTTTTGGCCAGTCCTGGGCCTTGGACTCAGGGCCTGAGCACTGTCCCTGGCTTCCTTTTTGCTCAAGGCTAGCACTCTGCCACTTGAGCCACAGCGCCACTTCTGGCCGTTTTCTGTATATGTGGTGCTGGGAAATCGAACCCAGGGCCTCATATATACGAGGCAAGCTCTCTCGCCACTAGGCCATATCCCCAGCCCCAATTATTTCCCTTTCTTAAAATACAGGCTATCCGGGCTGGGGATATGGCCTAGTGGCAAGAGTGCCTGCCTCATATACATGAGGCCCTGGGTTCGATTCCCCAGCACCACATATACAGAAAATGGCCAGAAGTGGCGCTGTGGCTCAAGAGGCAGAGTGCTAGCCTTGAGCAAAAAGAAGCCAGGGACAGCGCTCAGGCCCTGAGTCCAAGCCCCAGGACTGGCCCAAAAAAAAAAAAAAAAAAAAAAAAAATACAGGCTATCCTCTATTTACTGAATCTGCTTATTCATAGGGTCAAGATAGAGTACCTAATCTAACATGCTCTCCCACTAGCATGCTGTTGAGTTTCAATAGTTATATATATATATATACACATATATATGTATATATATGTATATATATACATATATATGTATATATATACATATATATATATCTCCCACATGCAAGTCATACAAGTACTCTGACATATATCATCTGCAAGTACTTAGAAAAAAAGGGAAATGGCTGGGAATGTGGCTTAGTGGTATAGTGCTGGCCTAGCATGCACAAAGCCCTGGGTTCCATTCCTCAGCACCACATAAACAAAAAAAGCTGGAAGTGGTGCTGTATCTCAAGTGGTACAATGCTAGGCTTGAGCAAAAAGAAGCCAGGGACTAAAAAGAATACAAATAATCAATGAAGCAAAACGCTGATTCTTTGAAAATATAAACAAGATTGAGAGCTGAGAATGTGGTTTAGCAGTAGAGTGTTTGCTTAGCATGCATGGAGCCCTGGGTTTGATTCCTCAGTACCACATACACACACACACAAAAGCTGGAAGTGGTGCTGTGGCTCAAATGGTAGAGCAGTAACCTTGAACACAGAGAGGCTCAGGGACAGAGCCTAGGCCCTGAGTCCCAAGCCCCAGGACTGACAAAACAATTGGTAAATCTAGAAGAAATGGATACGTTTTTAGATGTATTTAACCTACTAAAATTAAACCAGGAGGATAAATATATAAGCACATCTATAACAAGTAATGAAATTAAAATATTTAATAAGAAATCAACAGAAGGCAAAAGCAGATCACTAATGAATTCTACCAGACCTTCAAGTAAGACATAACACAAATCCCCTCAAACTGTTACATAAAATAGAAACAGAAGGACTGTTACCAAAATTCATTGTATGAAGCCAACATTCTCCTGATAGCAAAACCAAAAACTGACATAAAATCAAAAGAAACCAGACCAATTTCTTTGCTGAACATAAATGTAAAATTTTAATTAAATACATCACTCATAAACAGAATTCAACAATACATTAACCAGATCATATATTATGACAAAATTGATTTTATTCCACAGATGCTAAGATGGTTCAACATGTGCATATCACTAAGTGTAATGTAACATATAAATACCCACCTGACTGAAAGGATTAGGAATAATAATACACCCTTCAAGCCAACAAAATCTAGAAACAAACACCATACAGGCAAGGTGGCTCACGCTTATAATCCTAGCTACCCAGGAGGCTGAGATCTGAGGATTGCGATATGAAGCTAAGCTGGGCAGAAAAGTCCCTGTGAGACTCTTATCTCCAATAACTACTCAGAAATGACCGGAAGCGGCACTGTGACTGGCTCCTGAGCACAAAGAGGCTCAGGGACAGCACGCAGGCCCTGAGTTCAAGTCCCACAACCAACAAAAGAAAAAAAAAACAGAAATGAAAAGAAACAGACTCTAGCAAACCAATTCACTTGTTAGAGGAGATAAGTCAGGACCTGAATTCAGATCTGTCTTGACTGTGAAGTAGGAATCTGTACTTCTGTCTCTCTTCAATTGTCTGGCAGATGACAAGATCTCTTGTGGCAAGGACAAGATCTCTAGAAGGGAGTTGATTCATCCCAGTATCCTCAAGCAGCAAGCTCAGTGGGTATGCCCATGTTAGCATGGAGCTGCCCAACGCTCTTCTTCTAACCTTGCGTCATCAAGGCTAAGGAGTTGTTTTCTATCTCCTTTTTTGAAGACCTCTGAGTTTTACTTGTGCCAATCTGTTACCCTGTTCGCCTTTTCTTTTTGTTGTCAGACATTGTAATCTGACTACTGGGGTGCACTTGAGAAGCACACTACATATCTTCAATGCAGATTGATTCCCCATTAGCCATGGTTATTCCCTGTGTATCAGGCTGTGCTCTAAGTTGAGCGCAATGACTGTCGGCAGAGCAGGACATTTTTTTAAGTATAATTTTATTGTTATTATTAGGGAGTTATACAAAGGTGTTACCATTTCATAAGTCAGGTAATGAGCACAACTCTTTTTGGACAATATCACCCCTTCTGAATATCTTGGCTGCCTTTGTTCACTCTTCCTCCCTCTCTTTCTGTGCCCCTGCTTTGCCCACTAAAAAAGGCCAAAATACAAACAAACCCCCCCATGTTTCTACTACCTAGAATACGTTCCAACAAATAGTATTTGAATGTTAAAAAATTATTAAACAATATGTACTACATACACACAGTTCCACTCAATTGAATTTATAAAATACACAACACTTTTCTGTTGAATAATACCTAATTTTGAAAACCTTAAATGTGATTTCTGTTTTCACTGCTAATTCCATAGTGAAAACAGGAATTACACAAAGTTGCAACAAGGCTTTACAAATACTTTTCAGAAAGTTTTTCTTCAAGATTAAGGATTTGGTTCAAGCAGTAGAATCCTTGCTCAGCAAGCATAAAGCCTTTAGTTTAAATTCCACTTTTGCCAAAAAGAAATGTTTACTTCAAGTACTGAGAAAAGGTGAGTATTTAAAACTTTGTAAGATTTTTAGAAACATAAAATCAGTCCTCTTTCATCATGAGTAAACAAATGTTTGGCTAGTATTTCCAGATTTAGAGAGACTAGCAGCCACTGTTTCTGTATATCTTCCTGTACATGCCTCTATTAGAGCCCTTGTCACAGTGCATATTATTTCCTTATCTATCCCTCACAATTAAGCAGTCTGATTACCTTGAAGGAGGCTTATATCTCTTATTGGTGTGTCTGACTCATAATACTCCAGAATGTGTGCTGAATTAACAAAATCTCATTTTATAGACAAGACTCTTAGGGAAGTTAATTGACCAGGTTATAATCCCACTACTAATAAGCAGAAAAGCCATTCATTCATTTATTCAGCAAATATTTATTGTCCTAGGTCCTAGATTCTAGGAATAAAACCTAGACCTTCTGGCTCCTAGTGCAGTGTTCTTTCCATAAAAGGGGAGGAAGGATCTTCTGTTTCTTTAGAACATAAAATTGCCTTTATGAGATTATAGTGGGGAAGGAGAAACTTTTATTGCAGAGAAAATAATTACTGAACCCAAACTTCCTGCCTTGCACATCTGGAAAAAGGTAACTTCATGCTAGTTATATTTTGAAGAGGCTAGAGAATCTATGGGTACATTTCTAAACTTTAATTAATACAGTTCAGTGACAAGGCATAAAAATCTGGAATGGCAATGATGAAAACCATGATATAACTGATTTAGATGAAAGTATCTTTCATACAGAACTTAAGAGAATTCCGATGACTTTCTGTCCTATAATCATGCAAAAAAGTCCTTGTTTTGTTCAGCTTTCTCATTCACATCTAATTAGACAGTTTCTTGTCTTTGTCTTTGCTTTAGAAATTCATATTTACTGATTATTCCATTCATCTTAGCATTCACAGGAAGAATTCTGTTTATAATGTCAATTTTAATTTACTTATTTTAATTTTATTATTTAATTATTATCACAGACACAATCAGTATCAACAGGTTTACTAAGTATATAAACTGACAGGACTGACAGATGCAGAATTATCTACAGGCGATCAATCCATGAGCCAAAATATTAAGCACACTATAGGCATTAGTCAATACAATTATACTAGAGAGAATGCAGATTTCAGTTATTCTGATAAACTGTTGATTAGAAGCCATACTATAATTTCAAATACATCCTCACCATGGTTTATATTTTTTTGGTCCTTAAGGTACTAACTAAAATAAAGACAACGGATTTTTAACACAATCTACCAAATGATCAACTGTACATATTCTCTCAAATGGGCTGGTAAATAACAGTTTACATAAAATATAAAACTGTTTCTTACATATTGTCATCAACAAATAATTAGAGATGTTAATAAACTGGTTTACTTACACTTATCTCAAGTGCATATACTGTTTTCTATACTGCATTACCATTAGCATAGAGCCCCATCTAGTGGAAAAATGACTAACATTTCCAGAGTCTGTGTTTCATACTCCTTTACTGATTTTGTAGCAAACAAAAATGAGGCTTGAAAAGCCAGTTTTCATGAGTAAGAGGTTACTCATATGCAGGCCAAAAATTTTCAATCAAGTGTTATTTCTGAATAATTGAGATTTCCTTAGCACCTTAGCCAACTCCCACGTAAAAAGACAAATAGTGGCAGCTGTTTTTTAAAAAAAAATCTTGCCAGGCGCTCATAGTTCATCCTAGCTATTCAGGAGGCTGAGATGCGAGGGTCATGATTCAAATCCAGCCCAAGTAGAAAGGTCCCCGTGAGACTCTTATCCAGAATTTGCATTGTGGCTCAAAGTAGTAGAGTGCCAGCATTGAGCAAAAAATGCTCAGAGATGCCTGGGTCTGAGTTCAAGCCTCACAACCATAACCACCACCAAAAACAAAAGTAATAATCTAAGGGTAGGCACTGTGAATTCTAAGTAAAGAACAAATTATTTAATACCAATGGAAAGTTCTCCTCTAAAATTTATTATTCCATATTGACTAGCTAGGGAGACTACCTGCAGAGTTTCTAGATACTTTGTCAGTAATAAATAACAGTAAAAAATTGTATTTTCAAGAAAGTTGGTGAAAAATTCAAATATTATAGCAGATTTAAACATTATTTAAAGTACTCTAAATTGCCAGTTTAAAATACTTATTTAAGGCCACACATGCCTGTAATGCCAGCTACTTGGAAAACAAAGACTATGAGGATCTTAGTCGGGTCTAAATGGGCAAAAAAGAAAAGTGAGACTTCTCATTTCAACAAATAAAGTATGATGGTTGTTGTTAATCCCAGCTATAGTGAAGGCTATTGGAGAAGAAGATCATGGTTTGAGGTTGACAAGATCCTATCCCCTAAATAACTAAAAAGAACTAGAGTGTAGCTTAAGTAGTAGAATGCTGGCCTAGAACACACAAGCACTAAACTCAAGCACAAGAATCTTGTGATACCCTAATATCATAAATAAGTAAATAAATAACTGGCCAAGATTGTGTATATTTACTCAGTAAAGCATGTTGTGAAACATATCCATTGTAGAAAGCCTCTATAAAGCTAAGTAAAATTGTTTGTTTTTCTTTCTTTGGCAAGATTGTGAGCAATTTTCAAGAATATGATACATTGAATACATTGTTGTTAACCACAGACACTAGATTGTACAATAGAGCTCTTGAAATTAATCCTCCTAACCGGAATTTTGTATCATTTGGCCAATATCTCTCCACAGCATCCATCAACTTCCTGGCCCCTAGGAAACTCCATTTCGATATTCTACTTTGTTAGATTCCACACATAAGTGAGCTTATAGGCTACTTGTCTTTCTAATAACATACATTTTTTAAACAATGCCAAAGCATGTTACTCTTTGATTTAACTAAGTCTCTGCTCAATTATTTTTTTAATTTATTTATTAAACAAATTTTTGACAAGGTGTTGTGCAAAAGGGGTACAGTTACATAATAGGGCAGTGTGTACATTTCTTGTGATATCTTACACCCTGTTTTTCTTTCCCTTCCCTAGATCAGGTAGACATATATACTATACAGTGTACCAAAAACATACAGTAGCCACGTGGCCTACACCAAAGGAAATTCACCTAGGACTTTAAATGTAACGTCAACAATTGAGTTTGCTTATCCTTGTCTTATATGAACATACATACATAGCTTTTGAGCTATTGTGATCCACTGAGAGGTCTATTTTTAACCTTTATATGTTGAGTAGTTGTTTGGTTTTAGTTACATAATGTAGGGTCGCTGACCCAAACCTGTGGGAAATACCATTTGACAAGAAGTTTTTGGTTTCACAGGCCTGGTCTCTACTGTCTCCCCCTCCTCCCACCTTAACCGTCATATATCAAGGAGATCATGCCCCTTTGTTTTCTGTGTTCTATGCTTGTCTCGCTCAACATTATTTGTTCAAGTTCTGACCATTTCCCTGCAAATACCAATATTTCACCATTTCTAATCGCTATGTAGTATTCTATTGTGTATAGGTACCATATTTTTTGGATCCATTCATCTGTGGAGGGGCATCTGGGTTGTTTCCATATTTTGGCTATTGTGAATTGTGCAGTGATAAACATGGAAGTGCAGATGTCTTTTTGATATCTTGGGACCTGCTGTTCAGGATAGATGCCTAGGAGTGGTATGGCTGGGTCATAGGGTAGGTTTATGTTGAGCTTTTTGAGGAACCTCCACACTGTTCTCCAAAGTGGTTGTAGTAATTTGCACTCGCACCAACAATGGAGAAGGGTTCCTCTTTCCCCGCACCCCCTCCAGCATTTGTTGTTGCCTGAGTTCAGAGTATAGGCCATTCTAACTGGAGTGAGGTGGTATCTCAGGGTTGTTTCTATTTGCATTTCCTTTACTGCCAGGGATGTTGAACATTTCCTCATATGTTTCTTTGCCATTTTTATCTCTTCTCTTGTGAAGTCTCTCTTTAGCTCCTTTGCCCATTTCATAATTGGTTTACTGGGCTTGGAGGGGCTTAGTTTTTTTGAGTTCTCTGTAGATGACGGATATTAGGCCTTTGTCTGTTGCTGTGCCGGTAAAGATCCTTTCCCATATGGTTGGCTGTCTTTCTAGTTTGGTGGCTATGTCCTTAGCTGTGCAGAAACTTTTTATTTTGTAGTAGTCCCATTTGTCAAGTCTCTCCCCTATTTGTTGTACCCCTGGGACTCTGCTCAATTATTTTTGAATTATGATAGAAAGTAAATTTAACTCAAGAAAAAGCTCCTTAAAGTCAATTACTAGCATAAGGAAGTATAACAGTCAGTACTAACAGTAATAGATTTTTCCAGTTTGATTTCAGCATCTCTGCATAAACCCAATATAGAATTTAATTGTATTTCTCTTTCTTGTTGGTTCAATTTTATCAATGTTACTCTATTATCCTCATGAAGTAAAATTATATGAGTAATAAGTTTTCAATACGCTAAGCTTTTAATACTCTTTATACACTTAATACCCTCATTCATATCTTTAGCATCCATTTAAATACATTGGGCAAGGCAAAGGCTTTCAAGAAAATTTTTGGCTTATTTTGGAATCCTTGCTATGGTTTGGATATGTGTTGATTGCTACCTCTGAAGAGTTCATGTGTTGGAGGTTGGTATTGGGTGTGGCAGTGTTGAGAGGTAGTGTGTACCATAAAAAGGCAGGAACCAGTAGGAAGGAATTAGGTCACTGGGGTTACTGGCCCTGAAAGGAATCAATGTCTCATAGGACTTTGGTTAGTTTGCACAAGAGAATTGTTACAAAGGAGCAGACCTGACCCCCTCTATGATTCTGCCTCAGAATCTTATTGGCTCTATTACAAGTTTTCCCACAAACGTGATGGCATTTACCAAAAGGTCCTCACAAGAGCCAAGTGAATGTTAGCACCAGTGTCCCTGAACCTCCTAGGTTTTTTGTTTTTGTTCGTTGTGGGGCTTGAACTTTGGGCCTGGACGCTGTCCCTGAGCTCTTCTGGTTAGCACTCTACCACTTAAGCCATTTCTAGTTTTCTGGTGGTTAATTAGAGATAAGAGTCTCACGGACTTCTCCTGCCCGGGATGGCTTTGAACCACAATCCACCAGACCTCAGCCTCTTGAGTAGATAGGATTACAGGCATGAGCCACACATGTCCAGTACCTCCAAGGTTTTGATTTAAAAAGAAGTATTTTCTTTATAAAGTGCACAATCGAGTATTTCACTGTAATAATAGAAAACATAATAAATTAATCTCTGTCAAACTATGAATGAGAAACAAATTTGTATTAAGCCAAGATCTGACTATTCCTATAAAACAACTTTAAATACAGTAAAAAATAAACAAAACTATTAACAGTGGTTCTGTGATGCCGGAGATGGGATATGCCAACCATATCCAATCCAGTTTTTCAATCTCTCTCTCTCTGTCTCTGTCTGTCTGTCTGCCTGCCTCTCTCACTCTCTCTCTCTGTCGCTCTCTCTCTCATACACACACATGCATGCATGCACACACACATTTTCTTTATGTTTTAGAACCTGGGTATATATGTCTTGCTCCACCATGGTTTCCAAGTCATAGTTATGGATATACAGAAAGAAGATGGTGACTCTACTAGTTAAATGAAATAACTTACTACACTGAAACAAATTCTAAGAACTGAATAGATGCAAAGGGAGTAAAATGTTCATAGATTACTTTCTTAGAAGTAATGTATTATTTAATTTGTAGCTAGCAGTTAAGAAGCAGAAAAAAAACAGACTGTCAGGGGCTAGGAATGGGGCTTAGCAACAGAGTGCTTGCCTAGCATGCATGAAGCCCTGGGTTCAATTCCTCAGCACCATATATATAAAAAAAAAGCCAGAAGGGGCACTGTGGCTCAACTGGTAGAGTGCTAGCCTTGGGCAAAAAGAAGCCAGGGACGGTGCTCAGGCTTTGAGTCAAATGCCCAGCACTGGCAAAAAAAAAAAAAAAAAAAAAAAAGGAAACGACTTTTTTTTCAGATTGCATATAAAACAAAAAACAACACAAAGTGCTACTGACTTTTTTTTTTTTTTTTTTGCCTGTCTTGGGGCTTGAACTCAGGGCCTGGGCACGGCTCCTGAGCTTCTTTTGCTCAAGGCTAGCACTCTAACACTTGAGTCACAGCTCCACTTCTGGCTTTTTCTGTTTATGTGGTACTAAGGAATCGAACCCAGGGCTTCATGCATGCTACACAAGCACTCTACCACTAAGCTACATTCCCAGCCCCCTTGTTGTTGTTGTTGTTTTGGTTTTGTTTTTTCTTTTTTGCCACTCCTGGGGCTTGAATTCAGGGCCTCAGCACTGCCCCTAGTTTCTTTTTGCTCAAGGCTAGCACTCTACCACTTGAGCCACAGCGCCACTTCTGGTCTTTTCTATCTATGTGGACTGAGGAATTGAATCCAGGGCTTCATGTATACGAGACAAGCATTCTACCACTAGGCCATATTCCCAGCCCCCTTATGTTTTTGTTTTTTTTTTAAACACAAGAAAAAACGAATTCAGCCAGGCGTTGGTGGCTCACACCTGTAATCCTAACTACTCAGGAAGCTGAGATCTAAGGATCATGGTTCAAAGCCAGGCTGGGCAGGAAAGTCCATGAGACTATCTCCAATTAACCTCCAGAAAACCAAAGTGGCGCTGTGGTTCAAATGGTAGAGCGCTAGCCTTGAGCTGAAGAGCTCAAGGACAGCACCCAGGCCTAGAGTTCAAGCCCCAGGACCAAAAAGAAACTAATTCAGATTTAACCCCCAGAACTGTAAGATAATACATTTATATTGTTTTAAGCCAATAAATATTTATAGGTATTTGTTGCAACTGTTACAACAATAATTGGAAACTAAGATATACTCCCTGTGTGTTTTCTAGCTCTCACAGCACTGTATGCATTCCAAGTGATTTCCACTTCTCTTATAGAAAACATTCTAAATAGTAGTGATATCATAGTCATGAATTTACTAGAAATCAATATTTCTAAATATCAGGAATTTTCCAAATATAATATATCTATTCTCCCTAAATAGGTTACTTCTGATATTACACAGACAGGATTCTTAATCCAGAAAAGTATTAGCTGAATTTTCTGAATGATTTTCCTTCACTCAGTCACTTTCTATAATCACTTTGATTTCCATGAAATCATAAAATAAATGGCTTGATAGAAGTGTTGTTATTTATTAACTGTTGACTTTGGCAAATCACTTCTTTTGCCAGTTTTGATAAAACAAGAAAATAAACCATCATTCAAATTCTACATTTCACAAACTAGTGAACTATCCAAGACAAAAAATCTTAGCAGATTTTTATTTTAAAAATCAAAGGCTTTCCCAAGATAGAAGGGGACATATTTAAAATCACAAGATTTAAAAAATTAGTTGTAATTTAAAAAATGATAACCACTTGAACTGAGTAAACTTGGTTTAAAAAAAAAAAAAGCCAGACCCAGCACTGGTGGCTCACACCTAAAATCCTAGCTACACAGGAGACTGAGATCTGAGGATGATGGTTCCAAGCCTGGTCAGAAAAGAGCCTGAGACTCTTATCTCCAATTAACCACCAGAAAACCAGAAGTGGCTCTGTGGCTCAAGTGGCAGAGCACTAGCCTTGAGCTGAAGAGTTCAGGGATAGCACCTAGGCCCCAGAGTTCAAGCCCCACAATGACAAATAAATAAATAAATAAAAAGCTAGAGGGATTCTAAGAAGATTGTAGGAGATAGCATCACATTTGGAACTCCCCACATGTCTCTACAGAGTAACCAAGGTAGTAATGGTAATTCTAAAGGCAGAGTATCTTCCATAAAATTAATTGAACTTGAGACGAACAATAACTTTAATACCTGTTTGATTATAGCATCTACATAAGCAGCAACACAATGAGACAATAAGCAGAATCATATCTAAGTGCCATAGAAATTCCTAAGACTGATATGTACATTCTTAGTAGGCTACAAATATGAGCCCTCAATATATTCTGAAAGGATAAGAGAAATAAGGCTAGAGCATCTGTCTAGCTAGCACAAGGCACTGAGTTCCAACCCCAAAACCACCAATAAATTAAAACAAATAAATTGAAAAAGTAACAAGTATTTATAATTTGTTTTTCTAAAAACATATACTTTACGTGAGTCTACAAATGTCCAAAGATTAACTGAAAGCCATATCCCTATCACTACCACTCTGGATTTGTGTTCTCTGCTTATATCTTTCTCTCTTCGAATCCAGGAAGCATAGAACTGATCAATAACATCCTCACAAGAGAAACTACCCTTAAGGAAACGAACAGCAGTGCCTCAGCCAGACCTACCACCTGCCAGGCAGCAATGATCATAACAAGATCACTCCTGATCAGTCCTGAGATTACAGCAAGCAGACCACCAGTTACCACCACGTCTGATCACAGAAAACATCTGTGACTCCTGTGACCAGGACCATTTAGTAATTATGAATATCTCTTTCCTTACCCTTAATTATTTCTCAGCCTAAACCTAAAGCACAAGTGTGTATGGAGAATGAGGTGAAACACATACTTTACCTTTCTTTCCATACTGCTAATAACTAAATCTTCTCTTCCTTTACAATTACATTGTCTTTTTATTTGGTATCTTGGGGTGAGGGGTTCTAGAGTTGTGCTTATGGCCCACACCAAGTGACCAAAATTTCTTGTTCATTCTGCAGAAATTAGTAGTAGAATTCAAATCCCACCCAAAAGCAATAACAACAAAGAAAAAAGAAAGCCCAAGTGAAGGCTACGAAGCAGGGATGAAAGAAAAAAATGATACAGCCAGATTTTTTTAAGTTGCTGGTCATTTTTAGATGTTCTAAAACACCTTAGAAATAACAAAAATTACTTCTTAAAATAATGATTTAGGGCTCAGAATGTGGCTTGGCTGAAGAGTGCTTGCATGGCATGTGTGAAGCCCTGGGTTTGATTCCTCAGCACTACAAAACAGAAAAAGCTGTAAGTGGCACTGTGGTTCAAGTGGCAGAGTGGTAGCCTTGTACAAAAGAAGCCTCAGGCCCTGCCCCAGGACTGGCAATAAATAAGTAAGTGTGTGTGTGTGTGTGTGTGTGCGCGCGTGCGTGCGTGCGTGTGTGTGTGTGTGTGTATCTTTTGATTTGTCACTTGGAAGATTTCCAAGGGCTTAAAATTGTATTTCTTAGAAGAAATACACTGGTTACATTCTTAATAACAATCACTAGAGGTCAGGGCTGATCAAATATAACAAACAAATTCACAATTTTGTAGAAATCATTAATAAACAAAACAAATGTTAAAGACACAAATGCCCAAATCATTATATCCTCTAGAAAATAATCCAAAACACACTAAAACAAAAGGAGAAAGAAGCGATCATTCCTTATATTCACTACCAAATATAATTTTAAATTTTAGTGCATCAGAACAGTTTTATTTTACACATTATATATAATATCATACATGACATATACTACATATATATAATATCTGTATATCTAACCAGTTTGTGAAACATTTTTTTTGGCAGACTACTGTTATTATAAGTGGTGTTCTTCAATGATCACTTTAAAGGTTGTTTAATAGTCTACTGGATGGCAATAACATAGTTTTTTTTGTTGTTGTTGTTCTGGTCACTGAAAGGAACATCATCTCACTAATATTAAATGTGGCATATGTTATGCTATAAATATACAGAATAGGTACATAATTGCCTTTTGATCACCATTAAGTGCTTTCTAAAATTAAAAACATATTTTTGGAGAAAATCTATTTTAAAAAACTCATTTAAGGCTGGGAATATGGCCTAGTGGCAAGAGTGCTTGACTCCTACACATGAAGCTCTCGGTTCGATTCCCCAGCACCACATATATGGAAAACGGCCAGAAGGGGCGCTGTGGCTCAGGTGGCAGAGTGCTAGCCTTGAGCAGGAAGAAGCCAGGGACAGTGCTCAGGCCCTGAGTTCAAGGCCCAGGACTGGCCAAAAAAAAAACAAAAACAAAAAAAACTCATTTAAGAGAATACTTTTCCTCACTTAAAGGTATATTTACATGTAGACTATGAGTTTCCAGTACCACAAAAATTAGTAATAAGTGATGAAATACTTTAAATGTGATTATAATCCTAAATGCTTAACAAGTGAACACAGATATTTAAAATGCAGATTTTATTGTAAAACAAGATAAAAATGAACAATCTGCATGAAATAAGGACAATAGAAATTAAGATGCGGAACTCACAGTTTCTTACTAGTAAAGAATCATTAAACTTTGACAGCACATTTTTGCAGTTCACCTATCCAAATGAGTCAGAATAATCTTGCCCACTGTGCCAGCTCATGCCACTGAATACAATGTTCTGCTTTGGGATGTTATAAGCTGTAACACACAATATCTGCCACTCTCATGCTGGCAACAAGCCATTTGACATAAATTAAGGAAAAGGCTTCAATTTACATTAGTTAAGTGACAATAAAGTATTAAGACACAAATTAGTTTCAAGACATTTCTTAAAATGTGTTATACTTCAGAAAATAGTTCACTAAAAAGGATAAATTAAAATGTTTAAATTTTCTTTATGTACAAATGAGAGACAGTACAAAGTAGCATTTCAACATAGCACTGAAATTTAAATAATACCTGCAAAAAATCATCATTCAAATTCTATTAAAGAAAGTAAACTAATAATGTAAAAAATTCAATTATGTGAACAATACCTACACCTTTATAAACTGGGCTTTACATAAAATGCACTATCTTAAGATATCACAGCATTTTCTAAAATCAGAATGTCATGTCAAGTAAGCAAATAACAGCTCACAAATTAAAATACTGAAAAAGTTTACTCTTCCCTAATTATATTATTTGGAATAGAATATACACTAAAATAAAATAAGTCAATATTATTTAAAACTATTAAGAATAGCTACAAGACTGGGCATGTGGCTTAGTGGTAGAGTGCTTGCCTACCACGCATGAAGCTATGGGTTCAATTTCTCAGTACCACATAAACAGAAAAAGCCAGAAGTGGCACTATGGCTCAAGTGATAGAGTGCTAGTCTTGAGCAAAAGAAGCTCAGGGACAGAGCCCAGGCCCTGAGTTTAAATCCCAGGACTGGCATTAAAAAAAAAAAAAAGAAGAAGAAGAATAGCTAGTAATATAAATATTATTGCCCAAGCCAGGTGTCAGTGGCTCATGCCTGTAATCCTAGCCACTCAGGAGGCTAACTTCTGAGGATCCCAGTTAAAACCCAGCCCAGGCAGGAAAGTCCATGAGACTCTTCTCTCCAATTAACCACCATAAAACTGGAAGTGGAGCTGTGGCTCAAGTGGTAGAACACTAGCCTTGAACTGAAGAACACATGAAAAGCACCCAGGCCCAGAGTTCAAGCCCAATGATGAACAACAACAGAAATATTGCTCAAACTAGAGTCTCATGGACTTTCCTGCCTGGGCTGGGACTGAAGAACACAGGAAAAGCACCCAGGCCCAGAGTTCAAGCCCAATGATGAACAACAACAGAAATATTGCTCAAACTACAAAGTGCATTGAAGGGTTTAATTCATTAGCCAGACATAAACAATCATAATATTCAGTGTACATGCATGAAAATGGAACTAGGAAAATTAAGAGGAATGGGGAATGGGTTGAGAAAAATGCAGGAGAACAATGAAAGAGGAGACAATGATCAAGACAGACTGTACTCCCAAATTGGCATGTTGAATTGAAACTCTCTCTCTCTCTCTCTCTCTCTCTCTCTCTCTCTCTCTCTCTCTCTCTCTCTCTCGGTAAAAACTGACGAAAGAAATAACCATAGCTAGAAGGTACAGCACACCTCTCTCAGGAAGCCAGGAGAAAAATACCAGAAAAATAACATGCTATAAAAACTTAAAGCTGGGCACTGGTGAACCATGCCTATAATCAGCTACTTAGGGGGCTGAAATCTGAGGATAGTGTTTAGAAGTCACCCTTAATGTGCAAAAAGCCAGGAGTGTGGCTTACATAGTATAGTACCAGCCTTGAGTGAAAAAGCCAAGTGTGTAAGGCTCTGAGTTCAAGCCTCAGTATAAGTATGTACATACTTAAATGTACATATGTACACACACACACACACACACATATACACACACACACACCCCCATAAATAAACTCTTAATACTCTCAGTGGTTAAGACCAAACTTTAGGCTCTTCTGAATCCTCTGATCAAGTAGGCCTCAACTTTTAGGCATCTCTGTTAACAAGAATCATACTAAGTCCGTTTAGAGAGAATCATCTTCAGGACCTACCAACAGAAAGAATTTTTTCCAGTGTATTTAACCAGGATGCTCTCCTTCTCTGAAATTGTTCTCATTCACTGAGCTCCCTGTCCCTTACTATAATCTCACTTATGCTTGCTCTTTTTGGAATTGAGCCTCTTCTATACTTAGGTTTCTCTTTTCCTATTGCGACAATTTCTGACCAAACTACTCTAACTACCATCCAGTTGGCTTTAACAGCTACAGTTTGAATCTAAAAACGTTCCGTGATGGCTCATGTGTTAAGAGCTTGGTTGCCAAAGGATGGGCTTTTTGTTTTGTTTTGGGGTTTTTTTCAGTCCTGGGGCTTGAACTCATGGCCTGAGCACTGTCCCTGGCTTCCTTTTTGTTCAAGAACAGCACTCTACCACTTGAGCCATAGCATCCACTTCTAGCTTTTTCGGTTTATGTGGTGCTGAAGTATCGAACCCAGGGCTTCATGCATGCTAGACAAGTACTCTACCGCTAAGCTACATTCCCAGCCCCAGGATGGGCTTTTTAGAGGTGACTGGATCATGAGAGCTCTAATTTATTGATAACTAAACAGCCTATTAAGGGATGGGGCCTAATTGAAGGAAGTCGGTCACTGGGGTCATGCCTTTGAGGGGGTCTATGTTGTCTCTAGACTCTCTTTCATTCACTCTGCTTCCCTGAAGCCCTGAGGTAAGCATGTGTCCCAGACATTGTTCTTTCCTTCACTTTAGGCCCAAAGCAATGGAGGCAACCAATCATGAAACCATGAGCCACAATAAACCTTTCTTCCTTTAAGTTGGTTTTCTCAGATATTCAGTCACAGTGAGTGACAAAAAAACACAACAAAAAACCCTAACACAAACAAACTTAAGATAACTGACATTTGGAGAAAAGTCTACACTATGATAGTAGAATAGCAAGATAAACAATTTTTTCAAGCATACTTATCAAAGCATACTTTATTGTGGTCCACCAAAAAGACTCAATACATTCATAAAAAATTGAAACAAGAGCCAGACAGACTGATACAAGCCTATAATCCCAGTTACTGAGTGGCAGAAATTGGTAGGATTGTGGTTGTGGGGCAGCCCAGGCCAAAAGTGAGAGTCCCTACATACACACATACACACATACACACACACACACACACACACACACACACACACACACAGAGGATAGGGACAGAGGTATGGCTCAAGTAGAACATATGCCTGGCAAATGCAAAGGTACTGAGTTCAAACACCAATAGCAACAAAAGAAGAAAATAACTGAAATAATAAAAAGTATGTTGTGGTACTACAATAGAAATCAGTAAGAGAAAGACATCTAGATACCCTCGGAATAATTCTAAATAATCAATTCAAAACAGTTAAAATGAAAATCTTAAAATAGTTCTGAAAAAATTGAAGCACAATATATTGAAAATATTTAACCCAAAATATTAAATATATTAAAATACAATACATTAACACAATACACTAAAACATATTTATGGGGGGGAAGGGGGGAATGAGGAAGGAGGTAACAAACAGTACAAGAAATGTATCCAATGCCTAACATATGAAACTGTAACCGCTCTGTATATCAGTTTGACAATAAAAAAAAACAAAAACATATTTATGAAAGCTACATTCGTTCTTCAAAGAAAACCTATAGTACTAAGTGCACATACTAAAACTGGAGGTAGGGCTCTCATTAGTATACAGTCTTCTGGGAGAGAGAGGTTTAAAACCAAAGCAAGAAGAAGAAAGTGGTAGAGAGAGAATACCAATGAATTGAAAACATAAAATCAATATTAAAAACATGAAATAAAAATTAAACTTCTTTCCAAACTGATCAAGATGCTAAAAAAGGAATAACTTATGAACAGAGAAAAGGAAGATGTCAAGAGATTTTAACTGTACTTAAAAAGATTTAACAGGGAGCTGGGAATGTGGCTTAGAGGTAGAGTGCTTGCCTTGCATGCATAAAGGCCTGGGTTTAATTCCTCAGCATTAATAAACAAAAAAAAGGCAGAAGAGGTGTTGTGGCTCAAGAGGTAGAGTGTTAGCCTTGAGCAAAAATAAGCCAGGGACAGTGCTCAGGCCCTGAATCCCAAGCCCCAGAACTGGCACAAAAAAAAAAAAAAAAGATTTAACAGGGGCTAGGAATGTGGTTTATTGGTAGAGTGCTTGTCTAGAATGCATGAAGCCCTGGGTTCAAATCCTCAGTACCATATAAACAGAAAAAGCAGGAAGTGGTGCTATGGCTCAAGTGGTAAGAGTGCTAGCCTTGAACAAAAGAAGCTCAGGGACAGTGCCTAGGCCCTGAGTTCAAGCCCTAGGACAGGCAAAAAAGAAAAAAGAAAAAGCTTCTAAGAGAAATTTTGGAGAGAGAGGGGGGGGGGAGAGAGAGAGAGAGAGAGAGAGAGAGAGAGAGAGGGGAGAGAGGGAGAGAGAGAGAGAGATTTAACAAAAAGAATATTGTAATAGTCTTACCCAAGAGGAATATATTCCAAGACCCGCACTGAGAGTACTGAACTATACACATACCATGTTTATTCCTATATACATTTACCTAGGATAAATTTAAAAATTAGGTACATTAAATCTTCAACACCAACAAAACAAAAGAAATGTAGAAATATTAAGAGAATAGCAACAAGAGCCAAGCAGTGAGCTGCGTGCTGGTGGCTCATGCCTATTCTACTAGCTACTCAAGAGGCTGAGATATGAGGATTGTGCTCTGAAGCCAGCTGGGGCAGAAAAGTCTGTGAGGCTCTTGTCTCCAGTAAATTACTCAGAAAAATCTAGAAGTGGCACCATGGTTCAAGTGATAGACTGCTAGTCTTGAGGAAAAGAAGCTTACAGACAGCTCCCAGGTGCTGAGTTAAAGCCCCAGGACCAGCCAAAGAAAAAGAGCCAAGCACTGGTGGATCATGCCTGTAATCCTAGCTACTCAGGAGTCTGAGGTTGAGAAGCTGTTAGTTTGAGGCCAGATTGAGCAAAACCATCTCCAATTAAGCTTTCAAGCTGTAGCAAAATTATCAGCACGAAGACATTATCTCAAAATACTACAAAAATCATTTTGTGCTTTTCAAAAAAACATTCTTAGTCTCTATAACTGTCTAGATGTTATCCTTTCTGTTCTGAATCTTTAACACATTATATCAAATAAAACTTGTATCTCCTTCCTTTCCTCACTTCTCTTTTGTTCTTCAATTTTAAAGGAATGGTAGAAAGCAAAAGCAATAAGACCAGTTCAGAGAAGTTATAAGAAAGTCTCTAGTTAGTCTTCTAATGAGAAGGAAAATGGGTAAAAAAGCAAAAAAGGTATGTTCAGAGGGTTGAAATTCAGCCACAAACACTACATCATATGAGACTTAATACTCTTATTTTTTTCTCCAACACAGCTAGCTCATCTCCAAATGTCAAATGCAATGTAATAATAAAATTAAACTTTTAAAAAATTAAATTAGGGCTGGGAATATGGCCTAGTGGTAGAGTACTTGCCTCACATACATGAAGCCCTGGGTTCGATTCCTCAGTACCACATATATAGGAAATGGCCAGATGTGGCGCTGTGGCTCAAGTGGCAGAGTGCTAGCCTTGAGCAAAAAGAAAGCCAGAGACAGTGGTCTCAGGCCCTGAGTCCAAGCCCCAGAACTGGCCAAAAATAAAAAATTAAATTACCAAGTAAACGCTAATGAGAGACTTTACTGATCAGAAACTGCCACTACCTTTTTTTTGCCAGTCCTTGGGCTTGAACCAGGGCCTGGGCTGGGCTCTGTCCCCCAAACCCCTCTGTACTCAAGGCTAGTGCTCTAACACTTGAGCCACATCACCACTTCTGGATTTTTCTGTTTATGTGGTAGTGAGGAATGGAACACTCTACCACTAAGCCACATTCCCAGGCAAGAAAGTTCCACTAACTTTAAATTGTTATTTTCTAGTTTAATCAATCAAATATTTCTCTTGCCTTCATTCAACACATTATGAAAAGTTTTCTCCTCATGCACCCTGGATGTACTGACTGCAATCTGATGCTGCTCCATTCATAAGTTCATGTAAAGAGGTTTCATTAGTATAACTCTTTAAGGAAATTTAGCCACCTAAATGGCTAAAATGAAAGAGATGATGTAAAATACATCATTTGGAAGAAACAAATACATACACTGCTATGGGAGTGTAAGTTCGCAATCATTTTGAAAAGCTTTTGGGTAATGTATACTATAAGTACTTATCTACACAACCTATTTGTAGTGAAATTACTACAAATTACTACTAATGGGTATATGGTAGTCTATTAATAAACTATGCCAAAATAATTACAAAATGTTCATAGCACCATACTGGTAATATATTATAATATATTAAAAAATGCTCATGACAGACACACTGGTACAGGGCAAAGGGGAAAAAAAGGGTTGCAATAAGATACTGCATGAGAAAGAGATACTGCTTCACTTCTTGTATAAATCTGAGAAATACATTATTGAGCCAGGTGCCAATGGCTCACGCCTGTATTCTTAGCTACTCAGAAGGATGAGATCTGAGGATCTCAGTTCAAAGCCAGTCCAGGCAGGAAAGCCTGTGAGACTCTTCTCTCCAATTAACCATTAGAAAATGGGAAGTGGTACTATGTCTCAAGTGGTAGACTGCTAGCCTTGAGCTGAAGAGCTGCAGAACAGCACCCAGACCCAGTGCTCAAGCCCCATGAACAACAAAGAAAAAAGAAAGAGCAAAAGAAAGAAATGCAATATTGAGCTAAAGCCAGACACAAAGGCTTGTTTAGTCCATGATTTTTTTAACATAATGTCAATAGTAAGTAAAACTGATTAATAATGTTAACTGAAATGAAGGTTACAATTGGAGGATTACCTACAAAGCTAGGTTTCTAGGACACATGTACTGTAATGTTCTTTTTGACATCAGTACTATCATACACACAGTAAGCATACTTAGTGAAAATTCAATGAGTTATAAAATGATCCAGTTATGTTTCTGTATGTCTATTAAACAGAAAATCAACTATAGGCTAGGGATGTAGCTAGAATGTGGTAAAGTGCTTGCCTAGCATGCATGAAGCCCTGGGTTCCATTCCACACTACCACATAAACAGAAAGAGCCCTGAGTGGTGCTGTGGCTCAAGTGGTAGAGTGCTAGCCTTGAGCAAAAGAAGCTCAGGCACAGTGGCCAGGCCCTGAGTTCAAGCCCCAGGACTGGCAAAATAAAAATAAATAAATAAATAAATAAATAAATAAAATTAACACACTACAAATGTTGCCATCTTGATGACACTGAAGACAGATTATGTACATCTATTCATTTTGTGATTAGGCATCATCTCTTCAAATGAGATAGCTTAAACTACTACTTCACACAGAGAAGTCAGCTTCGTTTTAATTAATTTCTTAGTACACTATCACATAGGATATTCTAGGCAATGATTATATAATGTCACTTAAGCTCTATTCCAAGTCACAAAACAAAACTGTGTGAAGCCGGAGCTTACCTTACACTTAGATTAAGACTTCTCTGGGCTAGATGAAAATCTCCCTGAAACGTCTTGTTTGGCCCTTGAAACGCTGGAAGGAGCTTTCAAAAAAGCCTATCCCGGTGCAGAGCTGAAAGTTGCTCCCACCTGTGGAAGCACTGGGCTATCTCGTGTTTATTCCCCCCCGCCCCCCCCCCCCCCCCATCCACACAGGCTTAAAGTACTTCTCAAACTACGCACGGTGTCACCTTCCCGGCGGAGGAGCGCGGCCCGGGGACACGGGAACAGCCCGGGCACCGCGGTGTCTTTCTCCAGGTTGGCTTCGCGTTTCCATTTAGGACCCGGAGAACCTTGAACACACCTGAACGTCTGTCCCGAGGGGCTCGGAGGTGAGCTGGGACCGAACACTCAAACTTGCTGGCGCTCAGGACTAACAAAACCCTAGCCTACGGGACGTCTGCCACCGCTAACAGCAAAGCATTTGTCACCTGCGGCACCGCGACGCTGGCCTCGGCAGTGTCCCCTGACTCCTGGCCGCGGGGCGCTAGACTCAGCCCCTCGCCTCCGACCGGGGGCTCTCCAAAGAGGCTGCAGGCCGGAAGTTTCAAACCTCTTTCATACCTGGCCCAACCCGCTTACCTGCGAGGAGGAGGTGCGCCCGGAGGCGCCAGGAGAACCAACTCGGGACGCTCGCCCCGTTTTCCCGGCCTGAGGCGTCGCCACCTCGTCAGCCAATGGACGCTCGCCGAGGTTAGGCCCCAGTGCGGCGTTCCCCAAGAAGACCCGGCCTGGTGGGGCGGGGCTCCAGTGAGATTGACAGGCAGAGCTCGCCATACGCAGCGTGCGCGAGCCCACAGGCTGGCGGAGGTGGCCCGCACTGTGCATGCGCACTCCCTGCGTCGCCAGCTGCGGGGCGGGGCCTCAGGGCGCGGGAGTACTTGGAATTTCCTCCGAGAAGCTGGCAGAGCTGTGGTTGCGCTGGGCTCTGAGGAACCCGGTGCGCTCCAGAAGAGCTAACTGTTGTTGGGGTAAAGCCCTGCCTGGTTAGAGGAGAGCAAACGTGTGACTCAAAACGGGTCTTGCGGGCTCATTCTTCATGGGATGTGGCTGAGGTGTGGCTGCCTTTTTGCCGGGGGGGGCGGGGGGAGGGGGGGCGGCCTGACGTGAGAGACCGGTGTCGCGGGGTGGGGGCGCCAGCCAGAGGCCGCTGGGCAGGTGAGGGGGTGATTAGCTCTCCTGTGAGCGAAGGTGATGCCCCCATCCCGGCCCGAGTACGCTCCGGACTATACCAGAGCTGGTCACTTACGATCAGGAAAGAGACCTAGGTTTTCATATCTTGGATGTCGATTCTTAAAGACAAAATGTAGAGCCTGGGACTGGGAGTGTGGCCTAGCGGTAGAGTGCTTGCCTAGCATGCTGAAGCCCTGGTTTGATTCCTCGGCACCAAATACACCGAAAAGGCGAGGAGTGGCGCTGTGGCCCAAGTGGTAGAGTGCTAGCCTTGAGCCCAGAGAGTCTCAGGTACAGTGCCCAGGACCCCTGAGTTCAAGCCCCAGGACCAGAAGAAAAAAGAAAAAAACGTAGAACTCGGCCAGACCTGACCTCCCTACTTGAAAGCCTTACAGAATTAAAAATGAGTAAATAATAAGTAAGCAAATAAATAGATATAAAATACCTAATTATCTACCTCCCTAATAAAACAAATACAAAGTCAGAGAAGCCCAGTGCCAGTGGCTCAGGCTTGTAACCCTAGCTACTCAGGAGGCTGATATGTAAGGATCACAGGAGGGGGCCAGCCATTTTCCAGCTGGAGACTTTTATCTCCAATTAATCACTAGAAAGCCGGAAGTGAAGCTGTGGCTCCAAGTGGTAGAGCTGCTACCCTTGAATGAAAGAACTTAGAGAGAGCCCACCAGGCCCTGCCTGAATTCAAGCCCCAGGACTGACCCAAAAGAAACCAGAGATATCTTCGATTGTACAAAGAAAACAAAGTGGAATTTTATCAGAACTGGTAAAATAGAAATTCAAATGTGGTTGTCTTGTTCCACAGATTATTGCTTTTATATTATTATTACCATAATTATATTATAGGTGAAGGGTCTCTAATGTTCTGATAGAGGTTTCAAACACCTGAACTGCAGTGATTCTCCTGCCAAAGTTTCTTCTGAAGTAGCACTTAACACCTTGTCTGGCTCTATAGTGCTTTAGTCTGTCAGATACCAAGTGTTGGCTGAACACATACTACCTTCCAAGTACTCTTCTGACTACTGATATTAAATAATAAATGTTTTTTACACATCCCTAGAGAATAAGCATAAAAATGCTGATGGCTACCCAAGTTAGTATTTAATGGACAATGAATTAATAAGTAAAAAATGAATGGAAGAAAAAGAGATAGGAAAAACTTATACGTAAATTAGTTGTAACAAAACTAGTTTATAATATTTACAACCTTATGATTATTTGTGGGTTAATGAGAGGACTATTGTCCACTTAAAGGGTTTGTTACAATGCAGCCTTATGTCATTCAGTGTTGAATCGAATATTTATGGACAATATGCAGATATGAGATGAGCCAGATCTGTAATTCGCCCAGTATTTGGAAGACTGAGGCAGAAGGTTCATAAATTCTAAGCCAGCCTGGGTTACATAACAAGATCTCTCAAAAACTATAAATATTGCCAGGCACTAATGGCTCACTTTTATAATCCTAGTCACCAAAAAAGCTGGTAGTAGAGCAGTGGCTCAAGTAATAGAACATTAGACTTGAGTAAAAAAGCCTAAGACTCTCTAGACACTAGGTTGAAAATGAACTATACAACTTATGGGCGAAGATGGGGAAAAACTGGGAGAGAGTGAGGGAAGAAGCAACAGTGTACAAAAAGAAATGTACTGTTTACCTGTCTTATGTAACTGTAACCTCTCTGTATATCACATTTATGATAGTAAAAAAAAATTAGGCTCAAGACCATCTCACAACACCAAAAAATTATATATAGGTATATGAACACATTATATAGGTATACATAAGCATTTAAAAACTACAATATCATACATATATAATACACATATATAATTATATATGTATTATATGTACTACAAGTTGACAAATTATACACATATTATAGAATTATGTTTATGTGTATGCAACTGTGGAAGTTTATATAACAGCTTTTTTTATCATGTGACAATACAGTCATATGTAAACATATGTCATATAGTTTGTCAGAATACACACACCAAATACAAAAGGGCCACTACAGTCTTAAAAAAGGGCTTTTAAAAATGCTTGAGTTTGGTGGGCTGGGAATATGGCCTAGTGGCAAAAAGTGCTTGCCTCATATACATGAAGCCCTGGGTTTGATTCCTCAGCACCGCATATATAGAAAAGGCAGAAGTGGTGCTGTGGCTCAAGTGGTGGAGTGCTAGCCTTGAGCAAAAAGAAGCCAGGGACAGTGCTCAGGCCCTGAGTCCAAGCCCCCAGGACTGGAAAAAAAAAAAAAAAAAAAAAAAAAAGCTTGAGTTTGCCTCAAAAAGTAGGTGAGAAATGGCTTCCTTGTTACCCCAGGGGGTCAAATACTAATGATGTAAGAGTTCACTTACCTGCCAAAATTCACTTTTATACTAGTTTTTCAGTGCTTTAATATTTGTAACTTAAATTTAAAAACTCACAAACACTACTGTAACGTCAGTGAAACTGAATTGTGTGATGAAGCTTTGTGCTTATAGTATTTATTACACTACTTAATTCAGTGAATATATAAAAGTAGCTTTTGATTTATTTTTATATTATTTTACATGTTTTCACCTGCAGTTGTATGTGTGAATTTACCTTGGTAATTAAGATATAATACTAAGGACCAATAAACTATCACCCAACAACAACAACAACAGAAAAAATGCTTGAGTTTGAGATGGGAATATGACCTAGTGGTAAAGTGCTCGCCTCATATACATGAAGCCCTGGGTTCGATCCCTCCCCACCACATATATAGAAAAAGCCAGAAGTGGTGCTGTGGCTCAAGTGGTAGAATGCTATCCTTGACCAAAAAGAAGCCAGGGATAGTGCTCTGGCCCTGAGTTCAAGCCCCAGGACTGGCAAAAAACAAAACAAAAATGCTTGAGTTTGGGGCTGGGAAGTGGCTTAGTGGTAGAGCGCTTGCCTAGCATGCATGAAGCCCTAGGTTCGATTCCTCAGTACCACATAAACAGAAAAAAACAGAACTAGTCCTGTGGCTCAAGTGGTAGAGTGCTAGTTTTGAGCAAAAGAAGTTCAGGAACAGTGTCCCAAGCCCTGAGTTCAAGTCCCAGGAATGGCAAAAAAAAAAAAAAATGCTCAGGTAGCCAGGTGCTGGTGGCTCACACCTGTAATCCTAACTACTCAGGAGGCTGAGATCTGAGGATCATGGTTCAAAGCCAGCCTAGGAAAAAAAAAAGTCCATGAGACTCTTATCTCCAATTGATCACTCAAAAACCAGAAGTAGTGCTGTGGATTAAAGTGTACAGCACTAGTCTTGAGCGAAAATGCTTACGACAGTGGCCAGGCCATGAGTTCAAACCCCAGGACTGACAAAAAAAAATGTGTAGGGTAGAATCAAATGATATGTGAAAGGGCAGAAAGTTGCTTTTCTTTCTTAGGAAATAAGAAAGCTGGAAAGTAATTACTAAGAAAATTTAAAACAAATATCTAGTGGTATATTATTTTCTGTGGGTAGAGATTCATTTCACCTCACTTTTTAAAGCCCACTGTCTTGAGGTTTTTTAGGGTACAGACCCCATGTTTTCTTTCTGTAATCTATTTTTTTCTACTTTTTTTCATAAGGAATTTGTTCAAACTATCCTATTTTCCTTCCAACTTATCTGAAAGTTTACTTTGTATTGCTAAATAATATTTCATTGTATAAATGTACTACAATTCTTCAGGAAGTTATGAAGGAGAGTCTTTCCCTGAAAGGTTCTTATTCATGTAACTTTGTAACTATGTTTTCCAAGGACTTTCAAAATTGCAGTTTGCTGGAGGGAGTCACAGGAGTTAGCAGGATACAAAAGAATACTAGCCTACTAACTATCTGCACTAATGAACTATTTTTCTCAAAATAAATACATGTATTTCTGTTTTTTTTATGAATTTATTCTTACTTCAATTTCCCCAGGTATATGTAAGGTTCGCTGGAAGGGAAACCTGCCACATGTTTCAGGCAGAAAAGAGTTTATTAGGTGGGAGAGCAAATTGCTGGCCCACTTGAGATTGAGGCACATGGATACAGTGGAAGGAAGAGAAAAAGAGAGAAAGAGGAGGAGACTTGTGTTGAGCCAGATTATATAGGGAAAGGCAGGAGGCAGAACCACAGCGAATCTATGGTCTCAGAGCCTGGGGATCTCTCATTGTCCAAGGGAGACATGACCAGGATGGTTCAGGAAATGATCTCAAGAGTCTGGGGTCCTTTGCTGACTGACAGTCAGGTGATTGATTGACAGGTGATTACTGGTTTCAGCTAGGTGAAGAGGAAGGGGACCAGGCTGTGCTCCCAGGCTGACCTTACAGTTTACACTTGGTCCACTAAGGCACATTCCAGGAATTTAAATCTTCTGCTTACTCTTCAGTAAACTTGTCTTTGTAGATTCTTTTTCTGCTATTTTGATAGGCCAAAGATAAACCCTGTATCTATTACATAGTTACTTCTGGGGCTGGGAATATGGCCTAGTGGTAAAGTGCTCGTCTCGTATACATGAAGCCCTGGGTTCGATTCCTTAGCACCACATATATAGAAAAAGCCAGAAGTGGCGCTATGGCTCAAATCGTCGAGTGCTAGCCTTGAGCAAAAAGAAGCCAGGGACAGTGCTCTGTCCCTGAGTTCAAGCCCCAGGAATGGCAACAAAAACAAAACAAAACAAAAAACCCCACATAGTTACTTCTATTTCACCCTCTAGTTCACCTCCACTCCTCCCTACTTAAAGCTTTTTTTCTTTATTTCTGTTTTCTCTTTCTTCCTTTTCTCTCCTTCTTTCTTTCTTTCTTTCTCTCTCTCTCTCTCTTTCATTTATTCGTTCATTCGTTCATTCATTTGTGGTGGTACTGGGGGGTTGAACTTGGGGCTCTTGCACTTATTAGTCAAGTACTCTACCACTTTAGCCATGCCTCCCACCCCCACTCACTGTTTTGCCTCTGCTACCAAATCTGTTTTGCTTTCTGTATTGATGGATTGATTTATCTATTTGGATATTTCATACTAATGGAATCATACAATAGGCCATGTTTTAAGACTGGATGGAATAAATTTTTATACTAGTAAATAAAGTTTTTTTTGACATTTTAGTAGGAAAAAAACAAGAATGTGAATGGGAGTAGAGGAAGATATGATGACTTAGATGTAAATGAAGGAGTATAGCTTATATTTATTAGACAGATGTTTAATGAAAGGAAAATAGTTAATGAATGAGATCAGTGTTCAATAAAATGGAGGTGGGAATATATGAAGAAATTTGAAATTATAAAATTTTTATATTAGTAGTAAGTAAACTCATTAGCAAATGAATTGATTTGCTTGATAATAACTTGAAGTTTTTTTAATAATTACATCATAATGATTTTCACTAGTAGGGCTTAGATCTACTTTAGGCAGGAGTAAGATAAGTGGGTTTCAGCAGAATTGTGAACTTTTTTAAAAAAATAGAGGGAGATAAGAGCAGGTGGTTTAAGGAACTTTATGAGATTGATGATAATGGATTTTTTAAGTCTATTGTCATATTAAGGAAGAAAAGGAGTAGAATAGATACTGAGAAATATTGGGATACATTTATTCAAAATGATAAGCCTAGAGAACTGTAACAGATTCTGAAGTTCGAAGGATAAGAGGTGATATTTATAATGAACATTCTGTAGATGCTGCTGCTATGCTGATGAAAGATCCATATATAAAATGAAATAACAAGTGAGGTTAAGCTGGTCAGGTCATATATCTCTTTTGTTTTTTATTTATTTATTTATTTATTTATTTATTTATTTGGTGGTGGTGGTGGTACTGAGGATTGAATCCAAGAATTTACCCTTTCTGTGCAAACATTATCCTACTTAATCCATGCTTCCAACTACTCCTTTATTTATATATATTACATAAATATTTACATAAATACATACACATAAATATGGGAAGATTTCCTAGTAGTATCTCTTGAGAATTGGATGTTTGTTAAGCTTGGACACAAACCCACTGTGTGTGCAACATTTACTTGGACCATTTGCATTCTCCCAGTGGAACGTGGAGGGAAGGAAGAGAAATGACACTCTCAAGCCCAAAGTGCCTATTGTATTACGAGTAAAAAAAAAAAAATCCCTTTATCTCTAGCCCAGTAATTTCCTATCTTTTGCCAAATGTCACCATAAAATTTCAGTTAGAAAAAAGAGACAAGGGCTGGGAATGTGGCAAGAGTGGAAGAGTGCTTGCCTAGCATGCATGGAGCCCTGGATTTGATTCCTCAGAACCACATAAACAAAAGAAGCAGGAAATGGCACTGTGTCTCAAGTGGTAGAGTGCTAGCCTTGGGCATAAGACACTGTGTACTTTTAGACTTGCTTATGTTGCTGGGATCACTAAGTGTGCTCTATTGCATCTGTTTCCATCCATTGATATGGTATCTCTAGCACCTTTCTGCCCTGTCTGGTCTGGTGCCCTGAACTTCTCAAACCCAACTTCTCAAATAGCTTGGGATGACAAGTAGGTGCTTTTGCATCAAACTGTAGATTGAGAAGAGGGTTAATTTTATGCCTGAATTGGCCTTGACTTGAAATCCTCCTGTTCCCATTCTCTTTAGTAGCTAGGATTACAGATATGAACCACCATGCACTGCTCCTAAGAGAGAAGATTTTTAAGTAGTCTCACTGTAAACAGAAGAAATGAAGGCATGAGGAATCAGATTCTAAAAACATAGATGGTATAGGAAAGTTCTTACTTAAAACATGAACTGACTCTCTGTTCCCATTTTCCTCTGCATTGCTCTCAGTTCTACTTTCTTTCTATCATGTTTCTTTTGATGATTTACACCTTATCTTTTCCTGAAAGCCAGCTTTAAAGGAGGGAGGGAGGGAAGGAAAGAGTATGTGAGGTAATATGTGTGTTAATCACTGAGTTTAGCCATTTTATAGTGTATACATACTTGTGTCCTCTGAATGTTATATGTAATTAATTTGTAAAAATGTTTATTGAAAGGTTTCTTAAAGCAGGAATGGGTTTGGTAAGGTTCACCGGAAAGGAAACCCACCACATGGTTCAGGCAGAAAGGAGTTTATTGTGGGGAGAGCCAACTGCCCGTCCACACAAGATGGAAGCCCATGGAGATAGAGGGGAAGGAGGAAGGGAAAAAGAGGGAAAGGAGATAAAGAGAGAAAGAGGAAGAAAAGTGAAGAGTAAAAAGAGTAAGAGAGAGAAGAAAAGAGAAAGGAAGCAAGAGAGAGTAAGAGAGTAAAGGAAAGAGAGCAGGGGGCTTGTGTTGAGCTGGATCATATAGGGAAAGGCAGGATATATGGACAGGTGGATTGGATGTGACTTCAGAGAAAGGGGAGGTAACTGCCTCTAGGTGTGCCAGTTACCTAGGTAACACAGGTACTACGTGCAGACTTAAGCAAGGGGGATCTGAAGGGAGCCTACCTGGGGATGGACCTTACAGGTTTGAAACAACACTGGGGTGTAATCAAGTGGGGTACAGAATCTCTAGTAGAAGGTTATAGGCAAAGTGGTGCTATTCAGGGAAAATTATTTTAAGGCAGGAAAGTAGAGAACATTCAGATAAGGGATAGTAAATATAAAGAAATTTGCTGATATTGAACCACAAATATCAGCAGGAGAACTGGGAGAGAAGATTTCTGGCTTTGGGACAAACCTAAAGATGCACAGAACAAAGTGATTATAAGAGACTGACACTCAAGGTAAATAGGAATGTGAGATTTAAAATAAGAATCTTGAAAGATGGATTGTCATCTATGATCAGTTTGAGTTTCTAGTGAGTTATAAAATATGAAGTAGATAGAAAGGCAAAAATCATCAGTATATGCAAGAATTAAGCTATAGAAGTGAATGATAGGGGCTGGGAATATGGCCTATTGGCAAGAATGCTCACCTCATACATGAAGCCCTGGGTTCGATTCCTCAGCACCACATATATAGAAAATGGCCAGAAGTGGCACTGTGGCTCAAGTGGCAAAGTACTAGCCTTGAGCAAAAAGAAGCCAGGGATAATGCTCAGGCCCTGAGTCCAAGGACCAGGACTGGCAAAAAAACAAAACAACAGCAGCAGCAACAACAACAACAAAAAACATAGGAAACAGCAATCAAAAAGGAAGAACAATGTTTATTGGAGAGTACTATATATCAGAAAAATAACAGCTATAAAATGCTACTTAGTGATCAAGGCTCAGCAAGATAAGGATTTGAAAATATCTATAATAGAGGAAGAAATGAAGGTATGAGGAATCAGATTCTAAAAACATAGATGGTATAGCAAAGTCAGAATTAAAACATGAACTGACACTCTGCTCCCATTTTCCTCTGCATTCCTCTCAGTTCTACTTACTTTCTATCATGTTTCTTTTGATGATTTACACCTTATCTTTTCCTGAAAGCAGCTTAAAAGTTCTCCCTCCTCCCTCTCTTCCTTCCTTTCTCTCTCTTTCTTTCTCCCTCTCTCCTTCTCTCCTCAACACCCTCCCCCCCGCCCTGTCCTGGGCTTGAACTCAGTGTCTAGAGCTATCCCTGAAAACATTGATCAAGGCTAGTACTCTACCACTTGAGCCATAGCTCCACCCTCACCTTTTTTTGGTAGTAAATTTGAAATAAGAATATCATAGGCTTTCCTGCCCAGGCTGGCAATGAGCCTTGATCCTCAGATCTCAGGCTTCTGAGTAGCTAGGATAACTGGTGCCCAGATGAAGATCTTTTTTACTGTCAATATCTGAAAATGGTTTTGTTCTTTCTGTAGCCTGTCTTTACTGATACTTAGAAATGTATGTCCATTTTAATATTTTAAATATGATTTTAAGTATTAATCAATGCAATACAAAGTGCAATGTACAAACTTCATTCTGCTTATGCTTATTGTTATGGGGTTTGAGGAAGGAGATTCCACGTCCCTCCATGAGTCCATTTATTGGGGAAGCAAAAAGTGAACTCACTGGCCAGGGATGCAGCACAGACTTGGAACCTAACACTGTGACCCCGAGCAGTCCTCAAATTGGGGTTTATAAAGGGAAAAGCGTAGCACAGATGTAGGGGGTTGATGCAGGGGGTAGAGCAAGCAAGAAACAAGTTAATCAAGCATGGCACAGATATAGGGGGTTGACAGAGTAACAAGTTAAGCAAGCCATTTACAGAAGCAGAATTTTGGGGTCAGGTTGACCTAATATTTAACTTCAGTTTCAAGATGGAGTTAGCTCTACTTCCTCCAACATTTGCTACCTACAACACTTATGTAACTACATACCCTAAAAAATGAAGTTTGTTGTTTTTTTTCATTCATAGGGCTTGACCTCAGGGCCTGGGCACTTCCCTGAGCTCTTTTTGCTCAAGGCTAGCTCTCTATCACTTTGAGCCACAGCGCCACTTCTGGATTTCTGGTGGTTAATTGGAGATCAGAATCTCATGGACTTTTCTTCCCAGGCTGGCTTTGAACTGCAATTCTTAGATCTCAGCCTCCTGAATAGCTAGGATTTACAGGTGTGAGCCACCAGTGCCCAGCACAAACTCTTTAATAAAGCCTTTCAATCTCATTATGGCCTGCATTGTAGCCTCATATTTGGCTAACTTCTTAAATAAATAGAAATAATGTCAGGCTAATAATTCATATATCTCACTATTAAACATCAAACAAATATGAAGTTGTTAACATTTTTCAGTCTCCTTAGTCATTACTGAGTTGTCAATAATGTCAGTATTGCACCTAGCACTAGAATATACAAGAGAGGTAAATGATTAAATATTAGGAGAGGAAAGCAAGGAGCAGGGAGGAAGGGAGAGAGAGAATATGAGTATCTGTGAGTCTCAATAGTATCACAGGAGTTGAACAGGATGTTCAAGAGTAGGTCCTTTTACTGAATCAACCCTTGATCCAGCAAGGATCCTTGGAACCAATTATTCTGAATTCTGAAGTATAGTTGCACAATTGTGGCATCCCAGGACAGTATAAAAGTGGCTGATAAATTTTGATGTTTAGCATAGCAGCTACACTGCCTTTCTAACCGCCCCCCCCCCCCAGCTACAAGGAAGGAGACTTTGGGGACAGTGACTCCCATTAGAAGATGACAAAGTGTGCAGTAAGGATCTTGTCTTCTAACAGTCTGTGATTTGATCTACTTGGTGAGTCACAGAAGGCCCAGAATTGTCGGGATCTGATGGATCCCTATGTCGGGGGGGTTCCGGACCCCCTTCTCCCCCAATCTTCCGGGGGAGAATGTGTCGGGCCTCTGAGGACCCTTTCCCCTTTGTCTCCCGGGGAAATGCCTGAGCCATTACCAGACTGCTCTAAGCTGGAGTGGGATGCTGAAGTCCCCTTCATCGCCAGCCCCTACTGACGCAGAAAGAAGACTTCAGGGAAACGCTGCAATGGTGGGATGCAAGAGGGCGGGCCAGATAAATTTATTATGATGACAAAGGTGGAAGGGGAAGGACTTGGGGTGACTGACTGATTGGCTGACTGGACTGCCCCTCAAGTGGTGTCATGTAACTTCCTTTGTGGGCTGGACAACCCTATCATGGTGGCATGCACCTGTTCGCCTCCTGAGGGGTGGGGGGCTTCTTTTCCGGTTGAGGCTGAAAGGTGGGAGGGGCTCCCTCCCACACTGTCCCAGGGCTGGGGGAAGGGCAGGTCTCGCTCTTGGAGCCCTTCCTCCACCAAGGCCAAAACAGTCCCCAACACAGAATAGATGAAGCTGCTTCATAGGCAGCATCTGTTGAAACAATTTAAAGAGAAGAAACACTTTGTTTTCTTTTTTTACTGGATTAAAGCACTCAAGGAAATGTCAGATTTATGCCTAATCATGCAGCTATTAGAACAAAGACTAGAAACTACAGATGATAATAAGTATAGTCTTTGTAATAAGTTCATAAAAGTCATTAAACAAATAATAACTTTCAACAAGAAACACATTCTTCAGGGAGACATGCAAATCAATTTCCAGAGTTTTCATATAACTTATTCAAAATGTCCAGTTCTCAAAAAAAATATTACCAAGTACACAAAGAATTAGGAAATCATGGCCTATTCATGGGAGAAAAGAGAGACAGAAGCTATCCTTAAAGAAGCTAACATACTAGGTGAAATGAACTGGCTGAATGAATACGCTGAAGGATTTAAAGCAAATTGTAGATGAACAAATCTGTCCCAGCCATCCTAGGGGACCATGCAGAGATAGTCACAGACAGGAGAAGAAGGTTTACAAGGAGGTTTATCAGTGGGGCCATATCTCCCAAGGGAGAGGGAGCAATATGGCGTCTGCACCTTAATCCAGGTGGTAGTTTATATAACTCTGGGGTAGAGGGGAAGGAGGTAGGTCTGAGTGGTGAGTGGGAGTGGCCAATTTTAGCTTTATGACAGGGAGTTTAGGCATAGGTGGAGGGGGTGGGGGCTAGTGGAGGGGCTGAAGACCTGAGGTGGGGTAAATACTAACAGTAGATAAAGAACTATAACCAGTAAGCAGAACAATGCATAAGTAAATGGGGAATATAAATGAAAACACAGAAAATATCAAAAGAAACAAACAGAAATTATAGCTATGAAAAATATTAAGAACTGAAGTAGAAATATCACTAAGGATTCCAACAGAATATATGAGCAGGCAGAAAAATCAGGAAGCTCAAGAACAGGTGGTGAAATCACAGTCTGAATAACAGAAGAAAAAATAATGAAGAAAAATAAAGAGAGTCTAAAGGACCTATTGGATACTACCAAGTATATCAACTTATGTAGCACAGATTGTCAGTTCAGTCCAGAAGATACTTTGAAGATGGATGATGTATATGTGCACGCAGTGATGTTGTATACCTCATGTTTTATACCACTGTGGTGTAAGGGCTAACTTGAAACTTGAGTGACTAAATATAAGTTTTAGTGTTAAAATTATAACAGCTTCTAAACCCTGGTGATGACTCCATGATAGAGGGCTGCACCCCCACCTGTGAGACTAGTTTGTAGTTTTTTTTTTTTTTTTGGCCAGTCCTGGGCCTTGGACTCAGGGCCTGAGCACTGTCCCTGGCTTCTTCCCGCTCAAGGCTAGCACTCTGCCACTTGAGCCACAGCGCCGCTTCTGGCCGTTTTCTGTATATGTGGTGCTGGGGAATCGAACCTAGGGCCTCGTGTATCCGAGGCAGGCACTCTTGCCACTAGGCTATATCCCCAGCCCTAGTTTGTAGTTTGACATTTAAAAATATAGGGAGCCCTGTTCCCCTCTGTACCTAGGTAGCAACCATGGTAAAGGACATAAAAAATGATCATAATCATAGACTAGAGAAATAGCCATAATAGTAGTAGAAATGCCATGGTAACTGTGGATTGGTTTACATTTGATTGAGTACTGGATTGTTTTTAGCCTGTTCAAGCTTGCTTAGTGGCAATGAGAAAACATGGTAGCAATTGTTAAAATAAAGTTGGTACTAGGTCAGCTTGACCACAGAATTCTGCTTCTATAAACGGCTTTCTTAACCCATTTGTGACTTGCTCTACCCCCTGCATTAACCCCCTGCATCAGTGCTGTATGACCACCGGCTGTCATTTCCTGATACCAAGGCCAGTTCCTGTTATCAAAGCCAAAATAGATAACTAAAAGGGTGGACAGCCAATAGAAGTAGGGCAAGACTTGCTTGTTAAATGCCATCCAATCAAGTATCTGCCAAGTTGGAAATACCTTGCCCCTGTTGTAATCACAATAAAAACCCTGCCTATCTGAGGGTCAGTGACGGTTGAGAGTCCAGGCTGGAGCTTTCAATAAAGATTCTCATGCATTTGCATCAGAATCAGCTCCTTGGTGGTCTTTGGGGACCTGAAATCTTGGCATAACATGCCCTGAGTTCAAGCCCCCGGAATGGCAAGAAAAAAATTAATATTTGTGTAAATGCTTGAAGGAAGTATAGAAGAACAAAACCATGGGAACATTTAGGGGAAAAAATCCTAGGCATAGGGAAAAACACATAAAAATATGGGAGCATGTTTGCAGTACTTAAAAAAATGTTAAGAAAAGCAATGTGACAAGAGTAGTATAAATGAGAAGAGTATTGATGATTAGACTGGAGAACTAATCAGAAGCCAAATCGTATAGAACTTTGTGAGTTATGAGTAGGATTTTGGATTCTATTTTAAGAGTTACAGAAAGCCTACTATATGACTGAAAGATGCTTTGAAGGGATCCCACTGGCTGCTGAAACTACAGTATTTCATTGAATTTATAAGAAATGTGTCAGACACTAATGCCTAGACCACCAATGCCACATCAAGATCTGTCCACACCACCCAACACTTCCCTTAAATAGCTTGGTAACTTTGTCAAGGCATACAATCTCTTCACATCTTAAGTCTATTTACCTGTCAAATAAAGATTTTACTAAAGTTTCTTACAGCCCTGTCAAACTGATTATGTAGCCTTTATTATTATATTGTGTCTTTTACTTTGGCCAGTGATTCACAATCAGGAAAATTTGCCTTCCAGGGCACATTTAGTAATATAAGGAGACATTTCTGGTTGTTCCACCAGGAAGTGTGTTGCTCTGGCATCTATTATGTAGAAGCTAAGGATGTTGCTAAATATCCAAAATGCACAGGACAGCTACCCTTAACTAATAACAGTGCTTTTGTGGGGAAATCCTTAGAAAAAATTAGGGGAATGGAGGAAGAAAAAATCAATAGAAGAGGCTAGTCTGACTGAATTAAAATATGGGTATGTGTGAATTACTATAATGTATAATAAATATATGCTTTCAAAAACAGGAAAGTCACACATATTTACACATTCACATTTTATTAGCATTAAATTTAGTACTTTCCTGAATTTAGATCCTATAGGGTCCCTGACTCACCTTATTAGTTTGTTGATTATCAAAGCCAAGGATGTTACAACTGTTTACTCTGGATAAGTTTGCATCTTGATTATTATTATTATTATTATTATTATTATTATTATTGGCCAGGCTTGGGGCTTGGACTCAGGGCCTGAGCACTGTCCCTGTCTTCTCTTTGCTCAAGGCTAGCACTCTACCACTTCAGCCTCAGCACCACTTCCTGCTTTTTTTCTGCATATGTGGTGCTGAGGCATCGAACCCAGGGCTTCATGCATGCTAAGCAAGCATTCTACCACTACTCAGCCCTTGATGATTATTTTTTATGGGTAGAAAAGCTGAAATTGAAATGAGATAATAAAAATAATGGTGCCATCTTGGTGGCACAGGGGAGGCTGTGGTAGGAGGATTTGAAGTTTGAGGCCAGCCTAGGCCAGTACTTAGCAAAGCCATATTTCAAAACCAAACCAAATGAAAACAGAATACAGTGACATAGCCAGTGATTCAGAAAGAGCTTTCCTAAATTACACATATGTATATTCAAGTAATAATCCAAATAATGTGTATTCAGGGAAGTAGCTTAAAAGTCTATGTCAATTTCCCTACTGAGAATGGAGATATTATGAATGACTCAACAAAGATGCTTATCCAAATGCCTGACAAAGGTACACATTCACAGAATATATTACAGAATATATTACAGTTTTCTGGGTAGGCTGTATAAGGACTGAAGGTTGCAGATTGCTCTTTACTATCACACTACCTCCACTTCCGAAATAACCTTCTTTCTTCTTTTTTTTTTTAGTAGCATTGTTTATTTATAAGTTAATTTACTTTGTTGTTATTATAAAGGTTATGTACAGAAGAATTATAGTTACATAAGTCAGATAATGAATATATTTCCTTTTTAGGGGTTTGGAATTGCAATCCTGCTTTTCTTGGGGATAAAAATTTCACTGAATACAAAACAGCAACAGGTTTCTGGACAGAAGTATTGGCAGAGTTACAATTAAAATATTTCATTTCCTTTGTGCTCAATTTAAAGTGAGATATAAAGCAAGATAAACTAAGCAATTCCTAAATTCATTAGTACATTTATAGCATACTATTAACATATTAGCAAGAAAGTATGTTTCTGCTAAAGGTATGTCTTTCCATAAAACACCCAGAACCATATACAATAGTGGCTCTAATCAAAGTATAAATCTGAGCACACTCAAGCCTGCAGGTTTCCTCTTCCTCTTCCTTCCCTCAGCAACAAGCCTCGAAATAAGTCCTGACTCCATCGCCCAAAGGAGGTACAAATCTACATGCAAGATTACATTTCCTTTTGTACAGTATAATCCCTTCCCTTGCTGTCTCGCAGTCCCTCCCGCCCATCTCCACCCACAAGTTGAATAGTTCACTTTCAACATAGTATCCAGTGAGCACCACTGCTGCACTTTTTCAGCCTTTATCCCTTGAGTTCTGTACCCCTCCACCTTCCCAAAGATAGACATATGCATAAAGCACGCAGAAAGAAAACAGAAACAACAAAGAAAGAGACATATTTTTTTGGTCAGTCCTGGGGCTGGAACTCAAGGCCTGACCACTGTCTCTGAGCTTCTTCTGCTCAAAGCTAACACTCTACCACTTGAGCCACAGGGCCACTTCCACCTTTTTCTGTTTATGTGATACCGAGGAATCAAACACAGGGCTTCATGCATGCTAGACAAGCATTCTACCACTAAGCCACATTCCAAACCCAAAAGATACCTCTTGTTTCCTATCTTAGGATTTTGATATATATGTACTATTTTATATAAATATAAAGAAGCATATAAACATTGTGCCTCTGCGTTTCTCTGCTAAGAGTATCCTCTTTTGGTCTCATGGTGTATGAGGGTCTAGAATTCCATGTAATTGATCATATCCCAGTGTATTTTAGATCTAACTTCTGCATGTGAGAAAAAACTTGCACCATTTGTATAAGTTCGGCTTACCTCACTTAACATGCTTTATTCTAGGTCCATCCATCCATTTCGGGGAGAGCCAACTGCCCGTCCACACAAGATGGAAGCCCATGGAGATAGAGGGGAAGGAGGAAGGGAAAAAGAGGGAAAGGAGATAAAGAGAGAAAGAGGAAGAAAAGTGAAGAGTAAAAAGAGTAAGAGAGAGAAGAAAAGAGAAAGGAAGCAAGAGAGAGTAAGAGAGTAAAGGAAAGAGAGCAGGGGGCTTGTGTTGAGCTGGATCATATAGGGAAAGGCAGGATATATGGACAGGTGGATTGGATGTGACTTCAGAGAAAGGGGAGGTAACTGCCTCTAGGTGTGCCAGTTACCTAGGTAACACAGGTACTACGTGCAGACTTAAGCAAGGGGGATCTGAAGGGAGCCTACCTGGGGATGGACCTTACAGGTTTGAAACAACACTGGGGTGTAATCAAGTGGGGTACAGAATCTCTAGTAGAAGGTTATAGGCAAAGTGGTGCTATTCAGGGAAAATTATTTTAAGGCAGGAAAGTAGAGAACATTCAGATAAGGGATAGTAAATATAAAGAAATTTGCTGATATTGAACCACAAATATCAGCAGGAGAACTGGGAGAGAAGATTTCTGGCTTTGGGACAAACCTAAAGATGCACAGAACAAAGTGATTATAAGAGACTGACACTCAAGGTAAATAGGAATGTGAGATTTAAAATAAGAATCTTGAAAGATGGATTGTCATCTATGATCAGTTTGAGTTTCTAGTGAGTTATAAAATATGAAGTAGATAGAAAGGCAAAAATCATCAGTATATGCAAGAATTAAGCTATAGAAGTGAATGATAGGGGCTGGGAATATGGCCTATTGGCAAGAATGCTCACCTCATACATGAAGCCCTGGGTTCGATTCCTCAGCACCACATATATAGAAAATGGCCAGAAGTGGCACTGTGGCTCAAGTGGCAAAGTACTAGCCTTGAGCAAAAAGAAGCCAGGGATAATGCTCAGGCCCTGAGTCCAAGGACCAGGACTGGCAAAAAAACAAAACAACAGCAGCAGCAACAACAACAACAAAAAACATAGGAAACAGCAATCAAAAAGGAAGAACAATGTTTATTGGAGAGTACTATATATCAGAAAAATAACAGCTATAAAATGCTACTTAGTGATCAAGGCTCAGCAAGATAAGGATTTGAAAATATCTATAATAGAGGAAGAAATGAAGGTATGAGGAATCAGATTCTAAAAACATAGATGGTATAGCAAAGTCAGAATTAAAACATGAACTGACACTCTGCTCCCATTTTCCTCTGCATTCCTCTCAGTTCTACTTACTTTCTATCATGTTTCTTTTGATGATTTACACCTTATCTTTTCCTGAAAGCAGCTTAAAAGTTCTCCCTCCTCCCTCTCTTCCTTCCTTTCTCTCTCTTTCTTTCTCCCTCTCTCCTTCTCTCCTCAACACCCTCCCCCCCGCCCTGTCCTGGGCTTGAACTCAGTGTCTAGAGCTATCCCTGAAAACATTGATCAAGGCTAGTACTCTACCACTTGAGCCATAGCTCCACCCTCACCTTTTTTTGGTAGTAAATTTGAAATAAGAATATCATAGGCTTTCCTGCCCAGGCTGGCAATGAGCCTTGATCCTCAGATCTCAGGCTTCTGAGTAGCTAGGATAACTGGTGCCCAGATGAAGATCTTTTTTACTGTCAATATCTGAAAATGGTTTTGTTCTTTCTGTAGCCTGTCTTTACTGATACTTAGAAATGTATGTCCATTTTAATATTTTAAATATGATTTTAAGTATTAATCAATGCAATACAAAGTGCAATGTACAAACTTCATTCTGCTTATGCTTATTGTTATGGGGTTTGAGGAAGGAGATTCCACGTCCCTCCATGAGTCCATTTATTGGGGAAGCAAAAAGTGAACTCACTGGCCAGGGATGCAGCACAGACTTGGAACCTAACACTGTGACCCCGAGCAGTCCTCAAATTGGGGTTTATAAAGGGAAAAGCGTAGCACAGATGTAGGGGGTTGATGCAGGGGGTAGAGCAAGCAAGAAACAAGTTAATCAAGCATGGCACAGATATAGGGGGTTGACAGAGTAACAAGTTAAGCAAGCCATTTACAGAAGCAGAATTTTGGGGTCAGGTTGACCTAATATTTAACTTCAGTTTCAAGATGGAGTTAGCTCTACTTCCTCCAACATTTGCTACCTACAACACTTATGTAACTACATACCCTAAAAAATGAAGTTTGTTGTTTTTTTTCATTCATAGGGCTTGACCTCAGGGCCTGGGCACTTCCCTGAGCTCTTTTTGCTCAAGGCTAGCTCTCTATCACTTTGAGCCACAGCGCCACTTCTGGATTTCTGGTGGTTAATTGGAGATCAGAATCTCATGGACTTTTCTTCCCAGGCTGGCTTTGAACTGCAATTCTTAGATCTCAGCCTCCTGAATAGCTAGGATTTACAGGTGTGAGCCACCAGTGCCCAGCACAAACTCTTTAATAAAGCCTTTCAATCTCATTATGGCCTGCATTGTAGCCTCATATTTGGCTAACTTCTTAAATAAATAGAAATAATGTCAGGCTAATAATTCATATATCTCACTATTAAACATCAAACAAATATGAAGTTGTTAACATTTTTCAGTCTCCTTAGTCATTACTGAGTTGTCAATAATGTCAGTATTGCACCTAGCACTAGAATATACAAGAGAGGTAAATGATTAAATATTAGGAGAGGAAAGCAAGGAGCAGGGAGGAAGGGAGAGAGAGAATATGAGTATCTGTGAGTCTCAATAGTATCACAGGAGTTGAACAGGATGTTCAAGAGTAGGTCCTTTTACTGAATCAACCCTTGATCCAGCAAGGATCCTTGGAACCAATTATTCTGAATTCTGAAGTATAGTTGCACAATTGTGGCATCCCAGGACAGTATAAAAGTGGCTGATAAATTTTGATGTTTAGCATAGCAGCTACACTGCCTTTCTAACCGCCCCCCCCCCCCAGCTACAAGGAAGGAGACTTTGGGGACAGTGACTCCCATTAGAAGATGACAAAGTGTGCAGTAAGGATCTTGTCTTCTAACAGTCTGTGATTTGATCTACTTGGTGAGTCACAGAAGGCCCAGAATTGTCGGGATCTGATGGATCCCTATGTCGGGGGGGTTCCGGACCCCCTTCTCCCCCAATCTTCCGGGGGAGAATGTGTCGGGCCTCTGAGGACCCTTTCCCCTTTGTCTCCCGGGGAAATGCCTGAGCCATTACCAGACTGCTCTAAGCTGGAGTGGGATGCTGAAGTCCCCTTCATCGCCAGCCCCTACTGACGCAGAAAGAAGACTTCAGGGAAACGCTGCAATGGTGGGATGCAAGAGGGCGGGCCAGATAAATTTATTATGATGACAAAGGTGGAAGGGGAAGGACTTGGGGTGACTGACTGATTGGCTGACTGGACTGCCCCTCAAGTGGTGTCATGTAACTTCCTTTGTGGGCTGGACAACCCTATCATGGTGGCATGCACCTGTTCGCCTCCTGAGGGGTGGGGGGCTTCTTTTCCGGTTGAGGCTGAAAGGTGGGAGGGGCTCCCTCCCACACTGTCCCAGGGCTGGGGGAAGGGCAGGTCTCGCTCTTGGAGCCCTTCCTCCACCAAGGCCAAAACAGTCCCCAACACAGAATAGATGAAGCTGCTTCATAGGCAGCATCTGTTGAAACAATTTAAAGAGAAGAAACACTTTGTTTTCTTTTTTTACTGGATTAAAGCACTCAAGGAAATGTCAGATTTATGCCTAATCATGCAGCTATTAGAACAAAGACTAGAAACTACAGATGATAATAAGTATAGTCTTTGTAATAAGTTCATAAAAGTCATTAAACAAATAATAACTTTCAACAAGAAACACATTCTTCAGGGAGACATGCAAATCAATTTCCAGAGTTTTCATATAACTTATTCAAAATGTCCAGTTCTCAAAAAAAATATTACCAAGTACACAAAGAATTAGGAAATCATGGCCTATTCATGGGAGAAAAGAGAGACAGAAGCTATCCTTAAAGAAGCTAACATACTAGGTGAAATGAACTGGCTGAATGAATACGCTGAAGGATTTAAAGCAAATTGTAGATGAACAAATCTGTCCCAGCCATCCTAGGGGACCATGCAGAGATAGTCACAGACAGGAGAAGAAGGTTTACAAGGAGGTTTATCAGTGGGGCCATATCTCCCAAGGGAGAGGGAGCAATATGGCGTCTGCACCTTAATCCAGGTGGTAGTTTATATAACTCTGGGGTAGAGGGGAAGGAGGTAGGTCTGAGTGGTGAGTGGGAGTGGCCAATTTTAGCTTTATGACAGGGAGTTTAGGCATAGGTGGAGGGGGTGGGGGCTAGTGGAGGGGCTGAAGACCTGAGGTGGGGTAAATACTAACAGTAGATAAAGAACTATAACCAGTAAGCAGAACAATGCATAAGTAAATGGGGAATATAAATGAAAACACAGAAAATATCAAAAGAAACAAACAGAAATTATAGCTATGAAAAATATTAAGAACTGAAGTAGAAATATCACTAAGGATTCCAACAGAATATATGAGCAGGCAGAAAAATCAGGAAGCTCAAGAACAGGTGGTGAAATCACAGTCTGAATAACAGAAGAAAAAATAATGAAGAAAAATAAAGAGAGTCTAAAGGACCTATTGGATACTACCAAGTATATCAACTTATGTAGCACAGATTGTCAGTTCAGTCCAGAAGATACTTTGAAGATGGATGATGTATATGTGCACGCAGTGATGTTGTATACCTCATGTTTTATACCACTGTGGTGTAAGGGCTAACTTGAAACTTGAGTGACTAAATATAAGTTTTAGTGTTAAAATTATAACAGCTTCTAAACCCTGGTGATGACTCCATGATAGAGGGCTGCACCCCCACCTGTGAGACTAGTTTGTAGTTTTTTTTTTTTTTTTGGCCAGTCCTGGGCCTTGGACTCAGGGCCTGAGCACTGTCCCTGGCTTCTTCCCGCTCAAGGCTAGCACTCTGCCACTTGAGCCACAGCGCCGCTTCTGGCCGTTTTCTGTATATGTGGTGCTGGGGAATCGAACCTAGGGCCTCGTGTATCCGAGGCAGGCACTCTTGCCACTAGGCTATATCCCCAGCCCTAGTTTGTAGTTTGACATTTAAAAATATAGGGAGCCCTGTTCCCCTCTGTACCTAGGTAGCAACCATGGTAAAGGACATAAAAAATGATCATAATCATAGACTAGAGAAATAGCCATAATAGTAGTAGAAATGCCATGGTAACTGTGGATTGGTTTACATTTGATTGAGTACTGGATTGTTTTTAGCCTGTTCAAGCTTGCTTAGTGGCAATGAGAAAACATGGTAGCAATTGTTAAAATAAAGTTGGTACTAGGTCAGCTTGACCACAGAATTCTGCTTCTATAAACGGCTTTCTTAACCCATTTGTGACTTGCTCTACCCCCTGCATTAACCCCCTGCATCAGTGCTGTATGACCACCGGCTGTCATTTCCTGATACCAAGGCCAGTTCCTGTTATCAAAGCCAAAATAGATAACTAAAAGGGTGGACAGCCAATAGAAGTAGGGCAAGACTTGCTTGTTAAATGCCATCCAATCAAGTATCTGCCAAGTTGGAAATACCTTGCCCCTGTTGTAATCACAATAAAAACCCTGCCTATCTGAGGGTCAGTGACGGTTGAGAGTCCAGGCTGGAGCTTTCAATAAAGATTCTCATGCATTTGCATCAGAATCAGCTCCTTGGTGGTCTTTGGGGACCTGAAATCTTGGCATAACATGCCCTGAGTTCAAGCCCCCGGAATGGCAAGAAAAAAATTAATATTTGTGTAAATGCTTGAAGGAAGTATAGAAGAACAAAACCATGGGAACATTTAGGGGAAAAAATCCTAGGCATAGGGAAAAACACATAAAAATATGGGAGCATGTTTGCAGTACTTAAAAAAATGTTAAGAAAAGCAATGTGACAAGAGTAGTATAAATGAGAAGAGTATTGATGATTAGACTGGAGAACTAATCAGAAGCCAAATCGTATAGAACTTTGTGAGTTATGAGTAGGATTTTGGATTCTATTTTAAGAGTTACAGAAAGCCTACTATATGACTGAAAGATGCTTTGAAGGGATCCCACTGGCTGCTGAAACTACAGTATTTCATTGAATTTATAAGAAATGTGTCAGACACTAATGCCTAGACCACCAATGCCACATCAAGATCTGTCCACACCACCCAACACTTCCCTTAAATAGCTTGGTAACTTTGTCAAGGCATACAATCTCTTCACATCTTAAGTCTATTTACCTGTCAAATAAAGATTTTACTAAAGTTTCTTACAGCCCTGTCAAACTGATTATGTAGCCTTTATTATTATATTGTGTCTTTTACTTTGGCCAGTGATTCACAATCAGGAAAATTTGCCTTCCAGGGCACATTTAGTAATATAAGGAGACATTTCTGGTTGTTCCACCAGGAAGTGTGTTGCTCTGGCATCTATTATGTAGAAGCTAAGGATGTTGCTAAATATCCAAAATGCACAGGACAGCTACCCTTAACTAATAACAGTGCTTTTGTGGGGAAATCCTTAGAAAAAATTAGGGGAATGGAGGAAGAAAAAATCAATAGAAGAGGCTAGTCTGACTGAATTAAAATATGGGTATGTGTGAATTACTATAATGTATAATAAATATATGCTTTCAAAAACAGGAAAGTCACACATATTTACACATTCACATTTTATTAGCATTAAATTTAGTACTTTCCTGAATTTAGATCCTATAGGGTCCCTGACTCACCTTATTAGTTTGTTGATTATCAAAGCCAAGGATGTTACAACTGTTTACTCTGGATAAGTTTGCATCTTGATTATTATTATTATTATTATTATTATTATTATTATTGGCCAGGCTTGGGGCTTGGACTCAGGGCCTGAGCACTGTCCCTGTCTTCTCTTTGCTCAAGGCTAGCACTCTACCACTTCAGCCTCAGCACCACTTCCTGCTTTTTTTCTGCATATGTGGTGCTGAGGCATCGAACCCAGGGCTTCATGCATGCTAAGCAAGCATTCTACCACTACTCAGCCCTTGATGATTATTTTTTATGGGTAGAAAAGCTGAAATTGAAATGAGATAATAAAAATAATGGTGCCATCTTGGTGGCACAGGGGAGGCTGTGGTAGGAGGATTTGAAGTTTGAGGCCAGCCTAGGCCAGTACTTAGCAAAGCCATATTTCAAAACCAAACCAAATGAAAACAGAATACAGTGACATAGCCAGTGATTCAGAAAGAGCTTTCCTAAATTACACATATGTATATTCAAGTAATAATCCAAATAATGTGTATTCAGGGAAGTAGCTTAAAAGTCTATGTCAATTTCCCTACTGAGAATGGAGATATTATGAATGACTCAACAAAGATGCTTATCCAAATGCCTGACAAAGGTACACATTCACAGAATATATTACAGAATATATTACAGTTTTCTGGGTAGGCTGTATAAGGACTGAAGGTTGCAGATTGCTCTTTACTATCACACTACCTCCACTTCCGAAATAACCTTCTTTCTTCTTTTTTTTTTTAGTAGCATTGTTTATTTATAAGTTAATTTACTTTGTTGTTATTATAAAGGTTATGTACAGAAGAATTATAGTTACATAAGTCAGATAATGAATATATTTCCTTTTTAGGGGTTTGGAATTGCAATCCTGCTTTTCTTGGGGATAAAAATTTCACTGAATACAAAACAGCAACAGGTTTCTGGACAGAAGTATTGGCAGAGTTACAATTAAAATATTTCATTTCCTTTGTGCTCAATTTAAAGTGAGATATAAAGCAAGATAAACTAAGCAATTCCTAAATTCATTAGTACATTTATAGCATACTATTAACATATTAGCAAGAAAGTATGTTTCTGCTAAAGGTATGTCTTTCCATAAAACACCCAGAACCATATACAATAGTGGCTCTAATCAAAGTATAAATCTGAGCACACTCAAGCCTGCAGGTTTCCTCTTCCTCTTCCTTCCCTCAGCAACAAGCCTCGAAATAAGTCCTGACTCCATCGCCCAAAGGAGGTACAAATCTACATGCAAGATTACATTTCCTTTTGTACAGTATAATCCCTTCCCTTGCTGTCTCGCAGTCCCTCCCGCCCATCTCCACCCACAAGTTGAATAGTTCACTTTCAACATAGTATCCAGTGAGCACCACTGCTGCACTTTTTCAGCCTTTATCCCTTGAGTTCTGTACCCCTCCACCTTCCCAAAGATAGACATATGCATAAAGCACGCAGAAAGAAAACAGAAACAACAAAGAAAGAGACATATTTTTTTGGTCAGTCCTGGGGCTGGAACTCAAGGCCTGACCACTGTCTCTGAGCTTCTTCTGCTCAAAGCTAACACTCTACCACTTGAGCCACAGGGCCACTTCCACCTTTTTCTGTTTATGTGATACCGAGGAATCAAACACAGGGCTTCATGCATGCTAGACAAGCATTCTACCACTAAGCCACATTCCAAACCCAAAAGATACCTCTTGTTTCCTATCTTAGGATTTTGATATATATGTACTATTTTATATAAATATAAAGAAGCATATAAACATTGTGCCTCTGCGTTTCTCTGCTAAGAGTATCCTCTTTTGGTCTCATGGTGTATGAGGGTCTAGAATTCCATGTAATTGATCATATCCCAGTGTATTTTAGATCTAACTTCTGCATGTGAGAAAAAACTTGCACCATTTGTATAAGTTCGGCTTACCTCACTTAACATGCTTTATTCTAGGTCCATCCATTTCGTTGCAAGTGACAAGTTATTCTTTCCAATGGCTGTGTAAAATTGCATTGTGTATAGCCATATTTCTTGTTTTTAATTTTATTGTCAAGGTGATGTACAGAGGGTTTAGTTACATAGTAAGGTAATGAGTACATTTCTTATGGAACATTTTTATCCCCTCCTTCATTTTTCTTCCATTTTCCCTCCCACAACCCCCAACTTTATTTCTTGGTACATTGTTTCTAACCTGATGTGAACTGAGAAATTAATTTCTACTCTATAAACCTGTTAAGACTGGATAAAGATTAGTTCTAAGAGAAGGCCTGGGGACCCATGTAGATTTCTTCATGTTGACTGCCTAGATGGATTCCTAGATTCCAATTAATGTCCCAAATAACAGAACTCTCTTACTTGAATCACCTTTATGTATTGTTTCTAGTATTGAATAGTTTCCTCAAAGAAAAAGACAGAGAAACACGGTTGAGAAGGGAGCTAGAAGGTATAGGGAAGGAGGGGATAGGGAGGAGAGGAAAAGGTGGTTTCCTTATTTTCTGCTAGTTTGGAATTAGAATATTCTCCAAAGATGTTGGGTGGAGAACATGGGCCTATGGGCTGTTATAAGGCCCAGGACATCATTTGGTCTTGACCTGCCAAGGCAATCAGACAGGACTTGTAATTCAAAAAACTCAGCAGCTTGCTTCATTAGAGACATAGACATTAATACCAGCTAATATCACAGGCCCTTGCAACGCCCCCCCACCCCCAAAAAAACCAACCAATTCCTCACTGATTTAAGTCTCCAGATTAGTGATACCAGGAGGTTGCAGAACCTTTAAGGGAAAAGGCCAACTAGACAGTCTTCAGACAACTAAGAGCATGTTCTGGGGCCCCAGGAGTGAGTTGTGGAACCTTGGCTCTTCTTCTCTCTCTTTTGCTTCATTGAGGTGAACTTCAAAGTCTTGAGATGGTCAACAGCTTTGTTCTGATACTCACTTCCTGTGATGTCTTGTTTCTGTAATATGGAGATCAGATCTGGCCAGTGCCATCATTGGCTGTTGAGGGTGTCAGATTGACTCCATCTCAGATTAGTTAAAGGGAGCAGAGGCCGACTCCATCTTCACTTAGACCTCCCCCGCCCTATACAGGGAAGTAAGTACTGGGGATATGGCCTAGTGGCAAGAGTGCTTGCCTCATATACATGAAGCCCAGCACCACATATATAGAAAACGGCCAGAGGTGGCACTGTGGCTCAAGTGGCAGAGTGCTAGCTTTGAGCAAAAAAAAAAAAAAAAAAAAAAAAGCCAGGGACAGTGCTCAGGCGTCCAAGGCCCAGGACTGGCAAAAAAAAAAAAAAAAAAAGAGAGAGAGAGAAGAAAAGAAACTGTCCTATACAGGGAAGTTCCCCTTCACTGTGATAAGATTGTGTAAACTGCTAGACCACCTGAGTAGTGGAACATTCAAGGTTAAACCTGTGCCCTCCCATGAGTAAGGGTATCAGCCTGCATCATATGAGCCCTGCCAAATCCGTGCACCAAGTCTAACTAAAATGATAAGTGGGTTCAAACAGTTGCTATGAGGCAGACTGTAACCCCATTGGCCACCTGCCTGTGACCTGGCATGCTCTGTAAGTGTTGTAACCTCATTGGCCACCTGTGTGGCAGGCTTGACCATGTGGTGTTTGCCTTTATAACCAGACCACGAGTGTGGCCCAGGACACGCGGTTCCAGCTCTCAAGTCAGGAGCAGGGCCGTGGCCCTGGCCAGTCAGTATACTTTTTACTTCCCCAATAAATCCATCTTTTTACTTGAGACTGTCTCTGAGTGTTAGACTCTTGCAGGGATGGGGGATCCCTCCTTGCACCCCATTACATTGTGGTCCCCTCCCTTGGCGGGACCCCATTACAGTTTCACTAAAGAACCAGTCCAGAACTGTGAGACAAACATGTTCATAAGGATATCATAGAATAAATCATTTGCATAGTTCAAGAATTTAATATTGTCTGTTGGTAAAGATTTCTTCACCTCGTATGACTAGGTCACTGCCCAACTTCTCTATAGATGAGCTCCTTGGACAGTAAATTCTGTGTGGATTTATTTATAGAGAATCGACCTACATGTTTTTCTTTTTCCAGGTGCTGGCGCTTGAACTCAGGCCCTGCATGTAGTCCCTGAGCATCTTTGTTCTTAGGCTAATCCTCTACCACTTGTTCCCCAGCACCTACTCCAGCCTTTTCTGAATCTTAATTGGCGGTAAGTCTTACGGACTTTCCTGACTGAGCTCCCTTCAAACATGGATCTTCAGATCTCAGCCTCCTGAATAGCTAGGATTTCAAATGTGAGCCACTGCTGCCAGGCTTCCAGAGCTTTTTAAATTCTTTTTTCCTTTCTCCACTTGTGGGTTAACATTGGGGAAATAAATTTTGGTCTTGCTTAAGTCATTATTATTTTCACCCCACCCATACCTCTCCTCTCCCTTCCTTCCTTCCTTCTTTCCTTCCTTCCTTCCTTCCTTCCTTCCTTGTCAAAGTGGTGTACAGAGGGGTTACAGTTTCATACTTAAGGCAGTGAGTAGATTTCTTACCAAACTTGTTACCTCCTCCCTCATTTTTCCCACCTTCCCTCCTCCCCAGCTGTACAGTTGGTTTGTGGCATATTGTCTTGTAAGTATTGCTGTTGCATTGGTATTTTGACTTTTATATTAGTGATCTAATGGCTTAATATAAAAACTATATTCCAGAAATACATTGAAGAGTTGGCAGATAACTGAAGTTTAATTGGCATTTTAAGGTTGCTAAAGGTGAAATGATCAGCCATTTTGCAAAATGATAGATACATCAATAATTTAAGTATGTACTGCTTTCTAAAAAAATTTAATTATTATAAATGTGATACACAGAGAGAGGGTTATAGCTACATGTCAGGGGAAGAGTACATTTCTTTTTGGACAACGTTAACCCTTTCTGTGTGCTCTTTTAGTTCAGTTATGGGACTTTCCTGCTTGGGCTGACTTTGAACCACAATCCTCAGATCTCAGCCTCCTGAGTAACTAGGATTACAGTTGTCAGCCTCTGGTGCCTGGCTACTTATGCAATTTTTTTTTTTTTGGCCAGGCCTGGGGTTTGAACTCAGGGCCTGAGCACTGTCCCTGCCTTTGTTTTTGCTCAAGTCTAGCACTCTTGAGCCACAGTACCACTTCCAGCTTTTTCTGTTTATGTGGTGCTGAGGAATTGAACCCAGGGGTCTTTGTGCATGCTAGGCAAGCACTCTACCATAAGCCACATTCCCAGCCCCTACTTATGCAATTCTTAACCAAGATAGATACATAAATCAAAATGGCATAGCCATTTTGTTCTATTAGGACATTACAGCATTTGGGGGGTGGGTAGTTCTGGTGCTTGAACTCCGGGCATGGGCACTGACCCAGAGCCTCTTTGTGCTCAAGGCTAGTGGTCTACCACTAGAGCCACAGCCTCAATAAGGCTTTTTCTGAGTAGTTTACTAGAGATAAGAATCTCTTTCCTGACTGAGCTGGCTTCAAACTAGGGTTCTCAGATCACAACCTCCTGAGTAGCTAGGATTATAGGCATGAGCCACCAATGCCCAGCTCTGTAGCTGGTATGATAATTAAAATAATGTGATAAACTGAGTCTAGAGTCTGATATAGTAGGTCAAATAAATTTTTATCAGTTTCCAAGTGCCAAACCTTCCACCATTCCAACATTGGTCATGAGATAAGATAATTGGTCACAGATAAATGATAATCCAATAATTACAATCACAGTCAGAACTCAGCACTAGTTGACTTGACCGACTCTAGCAGACTGCTAAACTCCAGAATGTTATTATGCCCGAGGCTTATCTCAACTATGGGAGAATTTTAGGGCTGGGTTGGTTGAGATAATAGGCCTTGCTGGGTTTTTTTTTGTTTGTTTTTGTGTTTTTTTTTTTTTTTCCAGTCCTGGGGCTTGAACTCAGGGCCTGAGCAGTCTCTGGCTTCCTTTTTGCTCAAGGCTAGCACTCTACCACTAGAGCCACAGCACCACTTCCAGCCTTTTTTCTATATATGTGGTGCTGAGGAATCAAACCCAAGGCTTCATGCAAGTGAGGCAAGCACTCTACCACTAGGCCACATACCCAGCCCCTGCCTTGCTGTTTTTTTTTTTTTTTTCTTGCCAGTCCTGGGCCTTGGACTCAGGGCCTGAGCACTGTCCCTGGCTTCTCTTTTGCTCAAGGCTAGCACTCTACTACTTGAGCCACAGTGCCACTTCTGGCCATTTTCTATATATGTGGAGCTGGGGAATTGAACCCAGGACTTCATGTATATGAGGCAAGCACTCTTGCCACTAGGCCATACTCCCAGCCCTGCCTTGCTGTTTTTATGCGAAGAAATTTGTTCTATTCCAGAGAGAACCAAAAGAGGAAACATATTGTCATTTTGTTTTGTTTTGAGTAAGAGCACAACCTGAACTCCTCTTTCAGGGTAAGACTGTCAGAGGTTAAAGAATTTATAGAAATAATTTCAGTAAGTATTCAAAGTATTGTAGGGTCATAATGAAGTGGACCTGCTTTGACTTAGTTGCTATACAGTGTCCAAATGACTAACTCCAAGTCATTTATTCACATGTCCCGTGTAGAAATGGCCTGAGTTCTGGCTTGCCAGAGGGCAAGGGTTGCCCTGGGCTTCCCCCTCTGGGCTTCACAATGGGCGTCCTCGCTGCATTTCCAAGGCAGGGCCCCAGCCAAACTCTGGCCCTTGATAGGATGCCAATCTTGGAAACCGAGCCTGGCCCGCAGGGTCGGCCAACCCCACCCACCCAGTCCGCTAATCTCTGGAGAAACCTTGCAGCCCCAGGTGTGTAGGCAGGGCGAGGGGCCACCCGCAGCAGTGCAGCCCGCCGGTTCCGGTGATCCCGCCGCGAGCCAATTGCCCGAACCGCCACCGCTGGGTATTCGCGGAATTGCTGCCCCGCAGGGAGCCCCCGGCCCGAGGTTCTACCCAGCCCCGGCTCTCTTCAGCGGGAGAGGCTTCAGGCCTGAGTTCAGCGGAGACCTCGCTCACTCAGCTCGGCGGAGACTCGCTCACCCGGCTCTGCACTCGCCACCTAGTCGTGCGGCTGCCCACCATGTCCACCAAGCCCGCCAAGCCCAACGTCGGCTTACTGCGCGAGATTTCTCAGCAGATCTTGGCCGGTGGTTCCGCTGGTAAGGCCGCCCCACTCGACCGCAAGCTAGTCGCTTTCCCCATCCCGTACCCCGAAACGTTTCTCAGACAAGTCTCCCAACCGAAGTTTTGCCTGCTTTCTCAAAATTCCGCCATGCCGGGGCAGTGGATAACCTGGGGTAGCGTAAGGGCGAAGGAGACCCCAGCTGGCCGCCGAGGACGGGCGTCCCAGGTAAACTTGCCCCAGCGCTTGCACCAGTTGCTGTAGGGTTCCTGGTCTTCTGTGTTCCTAGGCTAAAACCAAGAGGCAGCAAGTGAGGCCTGCAATTTTGAAGAGTTTTTTGCTGGCTGGCTATATTTTACTTGGAAAAAAAAAGATCCAATCCTGCTTAATTTTGTTGTTAATTTTGTAGATTTTTTTTTCTTCCAAGTTAGCATGGATCTTACAAAGATTCTGCCTTCCTCACCTAAGTATATTGTAGGATTCCACAAGTCTTACTGTATGTTGTGCTTCTTGGGGTTATATTCATGCCATAAACAGACATAGTAAATTAAATGTGTCTTAATACATTAACTTAGAGAGATGTATACTGTGGGGAACAAAATATTTAGAAAAAAAGATCTATAACCAGTTTTGGAACTAATTACTATTAAATGTGGCTGGAGAAAGTTACTAACCACTAATAAATTATATAAAACAATGATTGTTATAAATTATATAAGGCAATGAAATTTACTAACACTAATAAATTATATAAGACAATGATTAGAAGAGGTCTACTGTTTATTTATTTATTTATTTATTTTAATTTTTTGCCAGTCCTGGGGCTTGGACTCAGGGCCCGAGCACTGTCCCTGGCTTCTTTTTGCTCAAGGCTAGCACTCTGCCACTTGAGTCACAGCGCCACTTCTGGCCATTTTCTGTATATGTGGTGCTGGGGAATTGAACCCAGGGCTTCAAGTATACGAGGCAACTGCTCTTGCCACTAGGCCATATCCTCAGCCCCTTGTTTAGTATTTTTTTTTTTTTTTTTTTTTTTGCCAATCCTGGGGTCTGGGACTCAGGGCCTGAGCACTGTCCCTGGCTTCTTTTTGCTCAAGGCTAGCACTGTACCACTTGGGCCACAACTCCACTTCCAGCCTTTTCTATGTATGTGGCGCTGAAGAATCAAACCCAGGGCTTCATGCATTCTATGGAAGCACTCTATTGATAAACCACATTCCCAGCTTTTAGCTAGTACATTTAATTTTCAAACAGATTTGAATTTTTTGTAATAGTCATATTAAAACTAGTTATCAGGAACGACTTGTATCTCAGGGGAATCACAAGCAATCATATATATCACTCTCTGTGCACTTTCCTAAGGATATTTCATTAATATAATAATTGCAACATTGAGCTTTTTTTTTTTTTTTTTTTTTTGCCAGTCCTGGGCCTTGGACTCAGGGCCTGAGCACTGTCCCTGGCTTCTTTTTGCTCAAGGCTAGCACTCTACCACTTGAGCCACAGAGACACTTATGGCTTTTTCTATATACGTGGTGCTGAGGAATCAAACCAAGGGCTTCATGTATATGAGGCAACCACTCTACCACTAGGCCATATTTCCAGCCCCCAACATTAAGCTTTTACTCACATTTATTCAGTATTCATTTATTATGATGTCAGTGGACCTGCTGGTTACTTAGTTGTTTTCTCTTAGTAATAATCAACCTGCATCAATTTATTCACAATTTTTAGTCAAATTCCACAATGACCAAGGCGTTCCTAGAAACACATGATGATTCCCAAACTGTAACCCTGATCAGAGAAAGTTCAGCTGGCCTCAAAAGAAAGCGAGGCTAATTGATTAACATTCTAAGCTATGACCAAGGATGCATAAGTATCTGCATATTTGTTTAAATTATAATATGTAGTAGGCTCAGCCAAACTCAAAAGAAGTTAAAAGTGAATCAAACTCAAATCCTTGTTTTGTTTGATAAGTATTTGAAACATATATTGATTTCAAATGTGTAATTACATCTATAGTCTTATTAATATGAGAAATTAACTGGATTAATTAATTAAAACATAAGACAAATTTAAAACAGCATAGTTGATACATATAGTTTCTACTGTGGACTTATTGGCAAATGATTAGAGTAATTTATGCTTTCATCATAGTTACAAAAAGTCACATTTGGGGCTGGGAATGTGGTTTAGTGTCAGAGGGCTTGCCTAGCATGCATGAATCCCTGGGTTCGATTCCTTAGTACCACATACACAGAAAAAGCCAGAAGTGAAGCTGTGACTCAAGTGGTAGAGTGCTAGTCTTGAGCAAAAGATGCTCAGGGACAGTGTCCAGGCCCTGAGTTCAAGCCCCAGGACTGGCAAAAAGTCACATTTTATTCAATTTGCCTGAAAATGTTTCCATAAAACTATATTTATTACAGCTGTAATAATGCAGGCTAATCCTATTATATATACATATATACTAGACCAAGAGCCAGAAAGAAAGAAACATACAAGAGTGGTAGAATTTTAATAAAAGGAAGATGCATTTGAGTCTCTGAAACTAGAGTTCTGATTAGTGTGTGAAAATACATTCTGAGATGATGTTCCTTAAAGGAAAAATGAAAACATTGGTGAGATTTATTTTAGAATACTATAGTTTCTTTTGGAATTCAATTTTTTTGTCTTATATCTTTTCTGGAACCACATTCCTGGAACACACTGAAATCAGGCTGGAACATTTCAGAGAACTCAGGAAGAACTCTCTCTGTTTCTTACTTTTTTGTTAAGTGGTCAAAAATCTCCAAGGCAGAAGGTAGAGACTAACTATAGGACAAGAGTGTTACTCCTATAGCTATTAGGATGGCTTGCTATTCTTCCACAGATCTGCTTGATAAGAGTAAACATGCCCAAATGGATTCCAACTGGAATCCATACTTACACAGACTGCAGAAGCAAGTCATTATGGTGTCAGTTTCCTGGGTTCCTAGTAACACAGATAACAATGAACTAAAAAAGGCAGAGAATGAAATGTTAGTGGCCAGGTCCCTCTGTTGTTGAGATGCTACCTTTAAACCAACAGCAAAACAGTTTTATAGACACTCTGAAGTTTTCAGCTATAATCGAAATGGGGGTGAGGCAGAAAGCCTTTTGTTCAACTGAAACTGAGGAGATGGATAGCAGCCTTCCACTAGATAGGAAACGCTCACTGGGTAGCTTATCTCCCCATTCACTTGCAGAAATGATAGGACACATTGTGCATTGTGGTTGAATTTTGCTTGGCCAGTTAGGTGGAAATACACATACTTGTTAGGTTGCCACCCTCTCAGGTAGAGCTATTTCCCAGTGTTCTGATGTTGTGAGGATTTTTTTTTTATTTTTATTTTTTTATTTTTTTTTTTGCCAGTCCTGGGGCTTGAACTCAGGGCCTGCGCACTGTCCCTGGCTTCTTTTTGCTCAAGTCCAGCACTCTGCCACTTGAGCCACAGCGCCACTTCTGGCTTTTTCTATATATGTGGTGCTGAGGAATTGAACCCAGGGCTTCATGTATATGAGGCAAGCACTCCTGCCACTAGGCCATGTTCCCAGCCCCAAGGATTCTTGATTCTTATAGTTAACTTCTTGTTTTCATCTCCTCAGTCCATGTAGTATAACCTAGTCCCCAGTAGATTCTGCGTATACATGTTCCTGACTAGTCTTCCCAGGAGAGCATCAGAGACTGACTTGCTTTTTAAAAGTTTAGGTCAAATTGTAGGGAAAGATTCAAACCAGTGTTGGCAGGGACCTACCTCTGTACCAGGCAATTTTGGCCACTCCCCATGTGAATGGCTGGGACAGGTGGGGGTAGGATCTCTGTGCGAATCTTAAGAAACTAGATACATCGGGAAAAGGAAAATACACAACAATATGTGTCTGTCTTTTATTGCAAGATGGCTTATGTTTGAGTACCAGCTGTGAGAGAAAAAAAAGAATAAAAGTGCAAGGCCCCAGTACCAGCACCAATACATATGTGTGCTACACACGTGTCTATTCGTGTGTATATATCTCTGTCTTGAATTTGAAGGTATAGCTATTATATACAGATATACTACTAACGATAACTTATGTGATAAAGCTCAGGACAGGCCAATATGTACTAGAATTTTGCAAAGCAGGCTAGGTTCTCAGATGGTCATTTCCCCCAAACTTTCATAGGGCTTTTTTACTCAGATTTCAGATTCTCCTTTTTACCTATGAAAAATGTGTATAATGAAGTCCTCTCAGCTTTCAGGGCCTATAGACTTCCTTAGTTTGTCACCCCAAAGTCCTATCTATCCTAAATTCCCTTCCATGGTGGCAACTGTAGGGTCCCCCCTTCTGCCTCCAGAATCTTCCAGGTTACCAAAACCCACTCAGAATACTTTCTAAGGTGTGTTATACTATGACACCAATTTATGTCTTCACATTTCCAGGCCTTTTGTTTTGTTTTTTTTTTTTATTTCCTTCTGAGACCTATCCTTCTCCAATTGAAATTATCACTTGTTTTAGTCTGTATCCTTAGCCTTAATAGTATGAAATTCAGGTGATAGAGTTGTAGAAACCAATGATGAGAGCTTCAGGAAGATCAGCAAGGCCCAAAACTGTGGAAAGGCATAGGATGAAAATAAAAATAGGTTGATACTCAAAACTATGGCTCAACTGGTAGAGTGCTGGCCTTGAGCAAAAAGGAACATTATTCAGGCTCTGAGTTCTAGCCTGAGGACTGGCCAAAAAAAAAAAAAATGAAGTGGAGCTGTGGCTCAAAGTAGCTTTGAGCAAAAGAGATCAAGGACAGTGCCCAGGCCCAGAGTTCAAGCCATACAACCAACCCTCACCCCTGCCCCACAAAAACAAATAAAATTAGCTAATATCTATTGAGTAAATACTAGTTCATAGCTTTATGTATATTATCATTTTTAATACCACCCCCAAGTCCTAGAAGGTAAGCACTGTGTAATCCCCAGTCATAAAAAAATGATATACAGAGAATAATTAATATACCCATTGTTGCACAAACATGCAACTACTTTTTTTTTTAAACAGGAAACCATAGTGAGGGCCTGAATGTTATTCCTATTGCCAAATATTTTAGCAATTGGAGAAGTCAAGTCATGTCTACTATTGTTATTCTGTCTGTAGCTTCTACTAGTTTATATTCACTTAAAAAAGCTCACCTTCAAATGCAGTCTTTACTATCTTTTTAATAAGTAGTATTGTGTTCATATGTAGGGTGCTTATAATTAGCTTTAAGCCCAAAGAAAATGTAGTCATTTTAGTGCTGAATCTATCCAGGAGTCTGTCTATAGTTGGATTTATTTTGGACTGAAAAAAGGACTCTGGCCACAGTAGCAAATAGGAACCAAAATTTAGCATATCTGCAGACAGCAACACTAACGGAATTTCTCTATACTCATTATATCTCCCAACGTCCTTGGCCTCAGAACCTTCCGAGTCCCACACCATCATGCTGCCAGCACACTAGGAGAGCTCTAGTAGTGTTACTTGTTATTTACATAGTCAGAGCTTACTTGAATTCAGGAGCATGGTTATACTGTTTTCTTTAATGACCAGTTTAGACTCTGCCATGTGTTCCTAAAGACTGTTGGATCGTTCTAATTTTGGTGTCATGTAAAAGGAGCCTTTCAGGCCTATTAGATGGTCATTTACTCTACTCCAAACTCTCAGAGGACTTTTGCACCCATTCTCAGAATTTGCCAGGGTCTCTGACAGTCTTATTCCCTGAGAGGTCTTGATCTCATCAGTGCCTGTCAGGCTTCCTTGTGAAGATGGCACTAGGCCATGTACAGGCCAGATCCACAACTGGCAAACCTAGGGACTTCTTCCTGTATCCCACAGTCTTACTAATAGCCCTCCAAGTAGGCCAGTCCCTCTCAGAATGTCTCCTAGGACTTATCCCAATCCATGGACTACATACTTGATCACTCTGCTGTTATAACACTTGATTTATTCTGCAGAACTGCCAGGCTGCTGTTACCTCCTTTCCAGCCCCATCCTAGGTCATAGTATCTACCTTGTAAGTACACATCCCATCATACATGCTTTTAAATTTATACATTTCCGGGACTGGGAATATGGCCTAGTGGCAAGAGTGCTTGCCTTGTATACAAGAAGCCCTGGGGTCGATTCCCCAGCACCACATATATAGAAAACAGCCAGAAGTGGCACTGTGGCTCAAGTGGCAGAGTGCTAGCCTTGAGCAAAAAGAAGCCAAGGACAGTGCTCAGGCCCTGAGTCCGAGGCCCAAGACTGGCAAAAAAAAAAAAAAAATTATACATTTCCCCAGGATTCATTGACTTCATTTAAGTTGATTGTGTGAGTCCATTTGTCCTGGAAATTGGAGGATTTTGTGGTAAACATAGTTCAAGTGCTTTGTACAGTATAATCTCATTGATTACCTTCAACAAATCAAATAAGAAGGTAATGACAAACCTTCTTTTGTGGATGAGGATCAAGGCAATCTTGGAACTCAATGCATATGAGAGTGCATGTAAATTGTTATTTTTTTTTCCTGAAGGGGGAAAGATTTTCAACAAAGTAATTTTTTTTTTTTAGTCTTAAGAAAAATTTCAAGTCTTCATTAAGAAAATTCACTACTTTCTCTTATGTACTTTATAAAAGTTCCTAGCTTTTCTCCTCCTATATGAATAATTAGAATATAGTTAAAAGAGAAGCCGTAGTAGTCAATATGTATGCTAGAAGTCCTCTGGATTTTAATTTTGTACTAGGTAATAAAAGGCCTGATACAGTAGGGGGTAATCAGGTTAAATTTTTGATCAAGGAAAATTCTTTTTCAGAATGGGTGCAAGGGGGACACACATGTGATTTAGATAAATGGCACCTTTGGAAATTTGGGATTTGAGGAACTGTAATTGTTTGATAATAAAGAGCAGGTTGTAGTGAAACAGGTGAGCCTTTATGACACATCAAAGGGAGGCTGGAACCCATTATCTGGATAATTAAGGAGGAAAACAAATCCCCCCTTATTTTAACCACATAGGAAGCAACTCTATTGCTCAAATTAATTATAAAATACCTTTAAGGGATGTATTTTAATTAAAATGTAGCCTATCTCTCTTAGAGAAAAATCTAGGTTTTAGAAATATAAAATTTAAGGACAAAGGTTGCATAGCCACATTTTAGAAGATTTCTTTTTGTACTTGCCTACCTTGAAAGAAGAAAGTTTTGTAAATGTAAGTATTCTTAGTAATGTGGGTATGTGATTCAAAGTGACATAAAAAACAACTTTCTTAGTGGTTTTGGAACAGATTACACCAGCCCCTCTTTACCCCTCCCCCTGACTGACTACAATATCTCAGAGTATTGAGAACACTGTGTATTGGAGGATATCCTTGCACAGCAGGGACTGATGCATTATGACTACATTGATGAATACATATCAGAAACCAAAGCATGCAACTTTTTTCTTCATCTCTGAAGAGACAAATACTCAAAAGTTCTCATTATTCTTGCAACAACACTCAGAAATATTATGTTGCAACCATTTAGCACTCCCTTAATTTCTGAATATTGCTAGCAATTCCTGATATTTCTTGTTTGGTAGATATTTCACTTCAGTATCTGTGTTTGGCATTACATGGTATTCTCTTCCCATCAGCCTCTGCGTTTAGGTTCAAATATGAAGATACCAATCATTGGATTAAGGCCTGCTGTAATACAGTATGACCCTATTTTAACCTTATATCTTCCATGACTATAATATTAAGCAAGGTCACATTTATAAGTATCAGCAACATGTCTTTCATGGATACACAAAATACTACATTCTGTAGTATTTTTCTCCTGCTACTGTGTTTCTCGAAATCACATCTCATATCTCAGCTATAGTCTTATCTTCCTTCTTTTCATTGTCAACCTTTTTTGAAAAGTTTCTCAACTGGTCTTCAGCCTTCTACAATTGGATATTTGTTGAATTTACTGCTATCTGTTATTTATTGTTTCTGATTTGATCTACTGCTTGAAGAATTTAACCTTTCTTACCAATTTCCCTCTTTATGGTTGTTATTATGGGCGTTTTCCATCCCTTGTCTTTCTATCTGATCACCCCTTTACAGTTTCCTCTTTGCCTTCCCTAGAAATCACTATTCTACAGGCTTGTATTTTCTCTGTTTCATACAATTTGTTATCTCCCTGAAGTTCACCACCCTCTGGCTTCAGTATTATCTATTTGCAGGCTCTGTTCTGTATTTCTAACTTCTGTGTCTTGACAACTCAGACATGGAACTGATAAGCATGGGGACATTTTCAAAAGTATTTCAGAGGTATATTTTAAAACTAATTCTAGACCTTCAAGTACCATTTTCTCTGCATTGTATTATTGAGCTCATCCCTGTTTGAGCTCAATGTTTCTCATTTATTCCTCTTACCATCTTAAGAAGTTATAAGTGAACTTGGTGTTGGTGGCTTGTGCTTACCCTGGGAAACTGAGGGAGCTGGGATGATCTTTCTTGGTCAGGCCAGCCTGGGAAGAAAGGCCCATGAAACTAATCTCAACAGAGGGAAGACATGGTGTTAGCAGCTTGCAATCCAGAGATCACTACTTTGATGACTACCTGGGATAGAAGCAAGACCTAAAAATAACCAGTGAAAATAGAGCTAGAAGCATCGCTTAATAGTATTGGGATAACCTTGTAGGCAAATAGCCCAGAGTTCAAACCCCACTACTTCCAAAAAGAAAAAAAAGGAGTCATAAGTGAACTTTGTTGTGTGTTGGTTTAGATTGAGCACATATCACTTAATAATTAGTCAATAATTATAAGTTAAACAAGAAATGATAAAAATATTTTCAAGTGCAAACATTTATTGAATGATAAAAATGTGCAAAGCACTTTATTTAAATTCTATTTACTTTGTGATTTTTTTTTAGCAAAAATGATTTTTTTATTGTCAAGATGATGCACATAGGGGTTATAGTTACATGCTTAAAGTAGTGAATACACATACATATCTTGTCATAGCTGTTATCCCCTTCCTCATTCTTCTCTCTCCTTTCCTCTCCTCGGTCCCTCCCCCTCCCCCCCTTGCTTTCTTCATTATTTTTTCAGAAACGAACAAAAATGTCATATCCTTAATCTACATTGTCGCTCTTGTCTACAATGCTTATATCTTCTATGGTTATTAATTGTAAAACAATTCATTCTAGATCAGGTAATATATATGTATATACCTCTTTTCTTTTTTTAATTTTTATTTTCAAACTGATGTACAGAGAGGTTACAGTTTCATACATTAGGCATTGGATACATTTCTTGTACTGTTTGTTACCTCCTCCCTCATTCCCCCCCTCCCCCTCCCCCTCCCCCTTTCCCTCTCCCCTCAAGAGTTGTTCAGTTCATTTACACCAAACAGTTTTGCATGTATTGATTTTGTAGTCGTTTGTCTTTTTTACCTTGTGTCTCTCGATTTTAGTATTCTCTTTCAGTTTCCTAGTTCTAATACCAGTATACACGGTTTCCAGCGTACTCAGATAAGATACAGAGGTAGTGCAGGTACAACAACAGGAAGGGGATACAAGAAGATCATCAATAATAGAAGCTACAGTTACACATAGAACATTGAAAGTAGTTACAACAGTGATATAACAATCAATTTCTTAAAGGTAAGGAAAGTGGAGCTTAGAGAAATGTGGTACCTTACTTAAAGCCAGTGATAGTACACAAACTCTGCTCTCTTTGCTTTCAAAACTTGTGCTCTCAAGTAATTAGTCTTCCCTCCTCCTTAGGGTGGTATAGGAAGTCAGGTATGCAGCCTCATGCAAAGTATTGCTTTTATTTTATTTGTTTATTTTTTTGTTGATCCTGGGGTGTGAGGTCTGGGCCTGGGCACTGTCCTTGAGCTCTTCAACTCAAGGCTAGCTCTCTACCACTTGCTCTACAGTGCTACTTTCCTGTCTGGGCTGGCTTTGAACTGCGATTCTCAGATCTCAGCCTCCTGAGTAGCTAGGATTACATAGTTGAGCCACTGGCACCTGGCAAAAGTATTGCTTTTACAAAACTTATTTGCTTTCTGGTTGGATTAAATATCTGGAGCTGATTAGGGAACTTGAGTATTAATGGTGAAACAGGCCATTTTTGGTTCGTTTTTACAGGGCCTTTAAATGCTAGTCATAGCTCATCAAGTATGACATTCTTTCATGTTACCCAGGAGGGGACTGTCAGCATTAGCAGAGTCACTTGTTTTCTGCAATCCCTACATACAGTTGGTTACCCATTCTTTTAACTCACATGTATTGTCAATGGAACCTTTAAGAAAAAAATTTTTAATTATTTTTATTTTTATTTTATTTTTGGTCATGGGGTTTGAACTCAGAGCTGGGGTACTACTGTCCCTGAGCTTTTCTGCTCAAGGCTGGTGCTCTACTACTTTGTACCACAGCACCATTTCTGATTTTCTGGTGGTTAATTGGAGTTAAGAGTCTTACGGACTTTCCTGCCTGGGCTATCTTTGAACTGTGAACCTCAGATCTCAGCTCCTGAGTAGCTAGGATTATAGCCATGAGCCACAAGTGCTTGCCTCTCCATGATGTAATTTGTTATCTTATATAACAAAACAAGTTCTCCCAGTTAGGAGTAACTGGGAGGTGGAGAGATGGGCAGAAAGTGCCAGGAGCACCAGCTTCAGTTGAAAATAATGTACATACAGATATAACTAGATATAATACATTGTGCAGCTGACGTATGTCAATGGAACCTTTGCATACCAGATTAGATACTCCAGTGATTTGTGTAGTGAAAGCAGCCCCTTGGAGGATAAACAGCCTGTCTGTTTAAAGGAATCTTAAGTTTTACAAAATAGATATATCTTGAGCCTTTTCCTCTCAATGAATGTGGTTGATCCAGGTTAGCTGCAAGGATGTATGTAGTCCAATGTCTATAAAAGCTAGGGAGGCAGGGCACTAGTGGCTCATGCCTGTAATCCTAGCTACTCAGGAGGCTGAGATCTGAGGATTGAAGTTTGAAGCCGGCCCCAGGCAAAAAAATGAGACTCTTATCTCCAACTAACCACTCAAAAACTGGCAGTGGTAGAGACTGGAGCACAAAAAGGCTCAGGAACTCAGGCCCTCACTTCCAGCCCCACAACCAACAAAGTAAGTAAATAAATAAAAATTAAAAAGCTAGGGAAATGTATAACTTGGTTTTCTCTGGAGACAGATGAAATCTAACTATGCTAAATAGGTTGTAGGACCCCCTAGAACGTAATTGTGCCTGAGAGTTTTATAAAATGAGGGAAATAGGAGGACAGTAATGGCACCTATTATTAATATATTAATTTTTCCTGAAAAGTTACCAGGATTTATGGATTTCCAAGTATGTCAAATGAGAGTAATACAATTTTGGAAAATGTTGGCTTTTGTTTCGTCTTGTTGCTATACTTGCTATTGTGATTATTATCATCTTTTTTGAAAATGATTGTACTGATACACTAAAAATTTTTGGAATAAATTGCAAGATGCCTCCAGAGATGTGAGAAATGAACTGGGTTATTTTGATGTCACCAAGTAGTGCAGTATGTTTGACTGGTAGTTGTTCACCTGACCTGAAATCTAACATTATGTATTAATCAGTATTTATGCAGACCTATAGATGGCACTGTCTGACTATTATTTAGTGTGTTGCTTTCAAAGAAAGCTCCCTGCAGAAAAGTGTTAGATTTACACGTGTGTTAACTTCTATTACTAAGCATTTGGAGAAGATGCCTTCAGGTGCCTTGTATAGATCATAATAGATTCAGTAGTTGACTTTACTTTTGGAATAAAATTTCCATTTGATTATAATGATCAACTGTGGAAAATAGGCAGATAAATACACATATTACTAATATATATAGATGAAAGAGATTTTTTGCTCTAGTATTTATTGTCTATATGGTGGTCTTATTTTGGAATTTAAAGTAGATTTCGGAGTCACACAAAAATTGTTGATATGCTTGGCAAAAATAGATTGCTTTTGGATCTTAGAAATTTCCTAAAATCCTAGATTAAATAATTTAATTTCTCAGAATTGTTCATGCTGTAGTGTTTATTATTCTAGTAATAAATTACAAATGTCTGCGAGCAAGAGTTATAGTGCCAAATTCATAGTTTTTTAATTTATGTGAGACAGCTGAAAAATACCATTTCTTGTTTTCATATAGTGACTCTTAACATAAGAAAGTAGACATGTGAATAATTATATGCTCATTAATCATAAATTCCAATTCTATACCTGCCACACCAAAAATAAAATTTAGATTCTTAAACACTGTGTGGATTTAGTTTGTTAATGGGAAGTATCTGGAGTTTGTTACTTTTGTAAACAAACTTTTAACCACAAGATGGCAATATAACTTTCTCTTATCTTAAAACCTATTTTTCTTTTCTCTCTCTCTGTTTTAGTAAAGTGATTACTATATTAAACGATTTCTTTTTCTCTCCTAATGAGAGCTGTATAAAGTTAAACACTTTCAGGACAACTATAAGAAGGATAAATACTGAGAGTGCTTAATAGAAGATGTAGAAAAAAAAAGATGTAGATTCTTTTGGTCTAACTTTTTTTAGTTGCACTAAGAAAGTATTTATACTCTTCAAATATAGAATAGAAATGCGATGATATTAATGAATTGGGACATGTAGACAACTTTCTCGTAGAGAATAATATAGTTTCACTGTGTTGACCTGATAAGCCTCAAGAAGTGATATGAGAAGTTTAACATGTAGGAAAACAAAAAAGAAAAGACTGAAGTATAGATATTAGCATCTACATTGATTTAAAAAATAAAAGTAGTCATCAGGCACTGGTGATTTATGTCTGTAATCACAGCTTCTCAGGTGGCTGAGGTCTGAGGATTATGGTCAAAGCCAGCCTAAACAAGAAAGGCCACCAGACTCTTATATCCAATTAAAAGCAGGAAGTGGGGGCTGGGAATGTGGCTTAGTGGTAGAGTGCTTGCCTAGCATGCATGAAGCCCTGGGTTCAATTCCTCAGTACCACATACACAGAAAAAAGCCAGAAGTGGAGCTGTGATTCAAATGGTAGAATGCTAGTCTTGAGCCAAAGAAGCTAAGGGACAGTGCCCAGGCTCTGAGTTCAAGCCCCAGGACCGCCCTCCCTCACACACCCCCCCACCCTGAAAAAAAAAAAAAGCAGGAAGTGGAGCTGTAGCTCAAGTGGTAAAGAGCTAGCTAGCCTTGAGCACACAAACTCAAAAGGGATAGCTCCTAGACCCTGAGTTTAAGCCCCAGGACCATCATGCGTGTGTGTGCGCGCGCGCGTGCCCACACACACACACACACACACACACACACACAGTAGTAGCCACAATAAGGTCTACATGATTCTTCCTGGACTTTAAATCTTCTGTGTTAAGAAAATGGATCATCTGTCCATTAAATAATGAGTATTTAAATAACTATTATCTGGTATTATATGTACTTATAATGTTTTCATTGGTATGCGTACATAATATTCAGTATTATGTTTCACTCTGCAAGGGTACTTCTTGTTTTTGACCAAGTGAATATATGTCACAAGGCAATTGCATGGAGGCACTTTAATTTTCTTTGATTCTTGTGTGATTAATTTAAAAGATTGTACTGTAAAGCATCTTGTAAAGAGCAATCTTCATTTAGGTAGAGATTATGTCTTGTTTATTTTGTATCTCTAGACTAGGTCCAGTGTTTAACCACTCAAAAAGTATGTTTTTATTCAAGTAACATCCATAAAACAATGAAATTACATTGAAACTTGTTTTCTTAGATAGCCTTGCCTAACCAGGTATAAAAGTGACAAAGATTAAAAAACTAAAACAAGGGCTGGGGATATAGCCTAGTGGCAAGTGTGCCTGCCTCGGATACACGAGGCCCTAGGTTCGATTCCCCAGCACCACATATACAGAAAACGGCCAGAAGTGGCGCTGTGGCTCAAGTGGCAGAGTGCTAGCCTTGAGCGGGAAGAAGCCAGGGACAGTGCTCAGGCCCTGAGTCCAAGGCCCAGGACTGGCCAAAAAAAAAAAAAAAAAAAAACTAAAACAAAACAAACAAAAAAACCTCCTGTTAAAAGCCAAATATAGTACAGCACTTTATTTTGCTGTGAAAATGAAAGTGGAGGGAATGTTTCTTGAAGGAGCACTAGTTTCTCATAGCAGCACTAAAAACTAGAACTTTTGCTTTTTGTTGTTGTTGTTGGTCTTGAGGCTTGAACTCAGTCTGGGGGAGCTCTTCAGCTCAAGGATAGTGCTCTATCACTTGAGCCAAGGGACCACTTCTGAACCTTTGCTTTTTGACCTAGGCATATGTAAATGCAAATGATACTATTTTAACTAGTATAGTATACTCTTGTATTAGAAATTTCTGACATTTAACCAACATAAGATACCCAGTTTCTACTTGTATGCAATTGCACATAGGTTTTTTTTTCTTGATAACTGAAAAGGAAGTATTTTACTTTTCATTATTTATGTATCTTAGAAATACAGTATATCATTTCATAAATTAATTTCTTTAATAGGCAAGGTCTTGTTATATAGTTCAGGCTGGCCTTGAACTCTTGGGCTCTTGCCCTCCAAGTAGCTAGGAACACAGGCTGTAGAACTTCACTTGACTGTAAAAGCATTTTTTTTTGGTTGGCAGGTTGAATTCTTTTAAAAAGATTCATAGTTATTATGTATAAGAAGAACATATAAGAAAGGTAGGTTCCTACATGAGAAAACATGTAGTTTCATGTTCAAGTTCTAAAAATCTCTAGTTTTAGATGAAGTTTGAAATCAGGTCAGATATGTATGTGTGTGTGTGTGTGTGTATGTGTGTGTGTGTGTGTATGTGTGTGATAAGTTGATGTACTATTAAAAGTAGCTTTCCACCCTGTAGTATTGAGATTTCTTTTCTTTTGTCTGTCGTGGAGCTTGAACTCTGGGACTGGGCACTGTCTCTGAGCTTTTGAGCTCAAGGCTTTTGAGCCATGCCACCACTTCCAGTTCTGGTGGTTAACTCGAGATAAGCGTTTCATGGACTTTTCCTGCTTGGGCTGGCTTTGAACAGCGATTCTCCCATCTCAGTCTCCTGAGTAGCTACAATTACAGGTGTGAGCCACTGGCTCCTGGCTTTGATAATTCTTTCAAATATAGTCTGACATGAAGTCATTGCCTTCGTCATTGCCTCTGTGTGGATTAAAAACAAAGCAACTTGGGCTGGGAATGTGGCTTAGTGGTAGAGTGCTTGCTTAGTATGCATGAATCCTTGGGTTCAATTCCGCAGTACCACATAAGCAGAATAAGCTGGAAGTTGCACTGTGACAGTGCCCAGGCCCTAAGTTCAAGCCCCAGGACTGGCAAAACAAAACAGAAACAAAAATGATATGACATGTAGGCACGAAGTGACATGTAAGCATTTAAAATAATCTACACCGCTGGGTGTCACTAGCTCACTCCTGTGGCTGAGATCTGAGGATTGCAGTTCAAAGCCAGCCCAGGCAGCAAAATCCATGAGACTCTTATCTTCAGTTAACTACCACAAAACTGGAAGTGGTGCTGTGGCTCAAGTGATAGAGCACTATCCTTGAGCTGAAGAGCTCAGGGACAGCGCCTAGGTCCAGAGTTCAAGACCCACAACCGATAAAAATAAATGAAATAAAATAATCTACATGTATATGATCATATGCACATAGCTATTGAGCCCTTGTGATCATCTCCTAAGAATATCCTCCTTTGTTTTCATTTTGTGAATGTTTACACTGCTGTTTATTTAATCATGTCCAGGTGTAATTATTTGCTTTTTACTAACCATTGTTTTTGCTTCTAGATTTATAGGCACATTCTAATTATTACAAATGAGGGAAACCATGTGGCTTATGTTTCTTTGGGTCTGGCTTATTTTGCTTAGTATAATTTTTTCCAAGTCCTTCCATTTCCTTATGAATGGGGCAATGTCATTCTTTCTGATAGAAACATAGAATCCCATTGTATATATATATATATATATATATATATATATATATATATATATATATATATATATATACAACATTTTCTTGATCCCCTTTCACCAACTGAGGGGCATCTGGGTTGATTCCAAATCTTAGCTATGGTTAAAACAATGCTGTAATGAACATGGTTGTGCTGGTGGCTTTAGTGAAGCCTGGTTTGTGGTCAATTGGACATATACTCAGGAGCAGGATTGCTGGGTCATAGGGAAGCTCTATATTTAGTCTTTTGAGTACCTTCTATACTGCTTTTAAATGATGTTTATTGAAATAAACTCCAAGAAATGGAAGCAAGAGGTTTTATTTTTTGTCTCTGCCCCTCTCCCCCCCAAACCCCAGTACTGGGGCTTGTATTCAGGGCCTGAGCACTGTCCCTGAGCTTGTTTTTGCTCAAGGCTAGCACTGTACCACTTGAGCCACAGCACCACTTCCAACTTTTTCTATTTATTTGATACTGAGGAATTGAACCCAGGGATTCATACATGCTAGGCAAACACTCTACTACTAAGCCACATTCCCAGCCCGAGAGGTTTTTTATTGTACTGTTTGTGGTTCTTTCCCCTCCTCCCCCTTATTTTCTTCTTTCCTTTTTTCTCTGGTCGATTCCATTCTGATGCCATTTTTTATTTCTGTACCCTTTGTCTTGTACAAAATGTAGCTGATTTGTCTTGTATAAAGTTTATCTGATTTGGGGGGTTGAAGGGAAAACACAGAAATGGTGGGACACAGGATGAACTACTTCAGCAGTGAAACCCGGTAGACACTATGTTGGAAAGTAGCTATACAACTTGGGAGGGGGGGGAGTCTAACAGGGGAGGGGGAAAACTGAGGGAGAATGAGGGAGGGGGTGACATGCTCAAAAGGAAATGTACAAATTACCTGACTATATAACTGTAACCCCTCTGTACATCACCTTTACAATAAAATTTAAAGAATAAAATAATCTACATTTTAGTAGTTAGTTGGCATTTCTTTATAATGTATCATTAGTCTCAAGAAGCATAGGAGTTGTGGGTCTCTTTCAATGTGTGTCAGGCCTGATACTGAGGGACAATGGGGGATGAATTTTAGAGACTGTCACCCAAGCAATACCTGAAACATATTTATGCATTGAGTAAATGGATATGGATAAGTGGATGGGAAATAGAAAGCAGAGAAGAACAAATGAGGAAGCAAAAACCAAAAATCAGGTCAGAGAAAGTGACACTACAGTGATCAAGTTGTTATCAGATTGACTATTTCTAGGCTAGAAAATTTCTGCAGTTTTGTTATACTTTACGTAGTTTGTACAAAAAAAACACAAAAGAGCTCACACTCAATATATATGAATATATATATATTACTCATATTGTGTAGCTAAGAAAATAGCTACATCTTAAATTAAAAGAAGATATCCCAGTGTTTTTAATTTATTGACCTATAAAAACATTGACATATTTCTTTAAATGTAAGAGTAGATAACATTGTTAAATATATGATGTAAAATAATGGCATATAGTTCTCTGAACTATATGTCTCTGAAGGTATGAATTGTTCTAATACCAGGATATGTCCCTAGTTCCTAAAACAACATGGCACAGGAGAAGTGATCAATAAACACCTGTTGATTGAATAGATGAATGCAGTTATTGGGTTACTGCTGGAGAGACTTCCTTTCCAAATTCCATATTGAGTTTTTGCAGGAGTGGGTTCTTTTCTTTTCTTTTTCTTTTTGCCAGTCCTTGGGCCATATTCCAAGCCCCAGGAGAGGCTCTTAAATTTTTATTTATTTATTTTTTTTTTCTGGTCCTAGGCCTTGAACTCAGGGCTTGGGCTCTCTAGGCTCAAGGCTAGTACTCTACCACTTGAGCCACAGTACCATTTCCGGCTTTTTCTGTTTATTTGATACTGAGGAATTGAACCCAGGGCTTCATGCATGCAGGCAAGCACTCTACTACTAAGCCACATTCTCAACCCGTAAAATTCATTTTGGAGTGACACATAATCATCATAAATATTTATTATGTAAGAAGTAGTTCTTTACTCCTTATAGGAGACATCTTGTCTTGATGTCACTTCACTCTTCTAAGAAATAGTTTCTTGTTTGCTTGTTTTTTTTTTTTTTTTTTTTTTTTTTGGCCAGTCCTGGGCCTTGGACTCAGGGCCTGAGCACCATCCCTGGCTTCTTCCCGCTCAAGGCTAGCACTCTGCCACTTGAGCCACAGCGCCGCTTCTGGCCGTTTTCTGTATATGTGGTGCTGGGGAATCGAACCTAGGGCCTCGTGTATCCGAGGCAGGCACTCTTGCCACTAGGCTATATCCCCAGCCCCTTGTTTGCTTGTTTTGCAGTTGTTGTTAACAAGAAAAATAACATGTTTGTATATACTCTATTATATTCTATCATTCGCAGATAGCTCTCATGTATAACACTAGCATATTATTTAGAGGAAATATTACCAATCATTATAATAATTAAAGATGTTGTCTTTAATATAAATTATTTCCATTCTTTAGAGATAAAGAGACATTTAATTGACAACTGTTAATTTATAGATTAACCAGGACCTGTCTGTTCTTCCCAGGATGTACATGCAATATAATAACCCACATTTATAATTAGGCGATTTTTTCTCTTTACTCTGTACTTTTTTTTTCCTGTCCCTCAACATTGAGGATCAGCTGTGAGTCAGGATCTCTTCTGGTCTCCCACCAACTCATTCCATGATTTTCTAACTCTGTCAATAGCTACCTAATCTGATTTCTTAAATCCTGATTTTATTATTGGAAAATAGTAGCTAAGTTGAAAAAATTTACTTTGTTGTAGGTTGATGTGTTAACTCTTCATACCAAATGAATCTCTTTAGGAGACTCCAAACTATTCCTTCCATCCAACATAGTTTAAGCTATGTTAGGAAAATCAGGAAAAAGATGTTTTGAGCCAGCTATGAAATTGTCCATCTGCTTTATTGGCCCAAATGATAGCACAAGTACAACAGTTATCTTTCAACCAGTAAGTCTTCCCAGAGTGTTCTACTAATGCATGTGAAGTTAACAATCAAATATGTGTTTGCCTTCACCCTAGTTTATCTAAAACACACACACACATGCGTGTGCACACACACAGATATGCATACATGCACATACACATTCTGAAGCAGATAAACACACACATTAAAATACCTGGGTTTTAAACAGCTGTCCCGTTGACATTATTACTGTTACGGTGTCTATAAACGGATTTTTCCAAAGTATTTTTTAAATTAGCTCTCCCTAATGCCCATGAATTCACTCAGAAAACATTTCTTGAGTGTCCTGTGATAACAGGTTCATGTGTCTGTTCTGGTTTTAGCCATGTGGAGTGTGTGGTAGAAAGGATGGGAACAGTTACCGGAGCTTGCTTGCCAGAAGGTGGGTGCGTAGTTCGCCAAGCTTCACTAAAATTTGATATTTTGCTTTTTGTAAGCTAGAAGCATTGCATAAAAATACTGCCAACTTTTGTCCCTTTTTGTCCAAACTTTTTTCAACTTGCAAAGGAATCTGTGTGTAAAAGTTTCCATTATAAGGCCACCTGTAAACTTTAAACAGAGAAGCTGTTTTTTCAGCTGCCTGCAGCTCCTTGTCTCAACTTTCTAAAACTGACAGATAAAGATGGCTTTCCCCTGAGATGGACTTTTTTGTTTGTGGTTATTATGTCACTAACAGGAGGGACAGCTCCCCTGACCCAGAGGGAATACAGAGATGCCATTTACAGATACAGTCTTACGCTGACTAGCAACTAAAAAAAAATAGTGAAATAACGATTTCATTGTTCCTTCCTGTGTCCATGACAACGGGGAGCTAAGCTGTGAGACCCACATTGCCTGCGAGAATGTTTTGCCTAAGATAGAGCTTTTTTGAGAAAATATACAATTCATCTTAATGATTACGTTAAGGAGATAAATGGACATTTCCAGTCTCTGGTTTTAGTGATTTTGCATACCTGAAGATCTTCTATTCACAAGCCACTTTGCCACTTTGAAATTCTACTTTCTGGTGTAGTGTCGACCAACCTCATGATAGTGCCACAGGACTGATTGATCATGCAGGAATTGGCCAAAGCTGTTTGGGTTCTATCTCTTTAAATTAACATCAGTGAAATCTTGGGCAGTTTTCATAATCTTCCTATTTCTCATATCCTTATCCATAAAACAGGAATGGTGTGGAATCTTTCCCTTTGAGTTTGTTTTACGTAAAATAAGATAATGCACCTAAGTAACTAGCTAGTATTTAGCACAAACAAGCATTCTAGGAACTAGTGATTTGTTAATCTTTCCAACAACATTTCCACAGTAGTGTTCTCAGTCTGGACTATACTTTAGAATCATTTGGTTAAATATCAAAAAATCTCAATGCCAAAGCTACACTCCAAAGTTAACTACTTCAGAGTCTCTGCAGGCTTGACATAGGGCTCAGTGATTTTAAAATTTCTCTGGTTCATTCTAACGCACAGCTAAGGGTAAGATACTGCTGGGAGAGTGTGACATATCAAAGTGACCATAAAAAACACAGACACACACACTTTCTTTCTTCTTTTAATTTTTGTTGGTAGTGAGCCTTGTACTCAGGGCCTGGGCACCGTCACTGAGCTCTTTTGCACACGGCTAGTGCTCTACCACTTTGAGCCACAGCACCACTTCTGGTTTCCTGGTGGTTAATTAGAGATAAGAATCTCATGGCTACTTTACTGCCCAGGTTGGCTTTGAACTGTGATCCTCAGATCTCAGCCTCCTGAGTAGCTGGGATTACAGGCGTGAGCCACTGGCACCTGGCCACACAAATTTTCTATTATTATTATTATTATTTTTTTTTTTTTTGGCCAGTCCTAGGCCGTGAACTCAGAGCCTGAGCACTGTCCCTGGCTTCCTTTTGCTCAAGGCTAGCACTCTGCCACTTGCGCCACAGCGCCACTTGTGGCCATTTTCTGTATATGTGGTGCTGAGGAATCGAACCCAGGGCCTCCTGTATACGAGGCAAGCACTCTTGCCACTAGGCCATATTCCCAGCCCCTCACACAAATTTTCTATAGTGGATGCTTTGAAAAATAAAAAAGCAAGTCCAATATAGAAAATGTAAAAAGTGACATACTTCCTTATACATTTTGTTTGGCATATTTTAAGTAACTTAATAAAAAGTAAATTAAGAAAACAATGTCAAAATTATAGCAGATTAAATTTACTTGAAAATAAATAGGACATTATAAAATAAGTGGGAGCCCAAACTTTGTATGCATGAGATAAAGTTTCCACAAATAGATATTATATGGAACCCTTTTTATATTTAAGTTTTGTAGAGAAATTTAGTTAAATAAAAGAAATAATTGGGGCTCGGTGATTTAGCTAAGTGGAAAAACCTCCTGTCTAGCATGCATAAGGTCTTGAGTTCAGTTCTCAGCACCATAACACACACGTGTGCACACATACACACACACACACAAATTATGAAGAGCATTCTATGCTATTTTAATATAATATGAGTATAAATTCAAAGTTTGCTTAGATCATATCTATGTTTGCTTAGGTTTTAAGAAAATACTGGGAACATGTAAAAACATGTATTACATATGTTGATTTAGTGTCTTTAGCTAATGGTTACAGAATTAATTAATGCTTTTGGAATGAGAAGGCTAAAGTCTAGGCTAAGCTCAGTTGTATTATATTATTGTTTTTTTTTTTTTTTTTTTGGCCAGTCCTGGGCCTTGGACTCAGGGCCTGAGCACTGTCCCTGGCTTCTTCCCGCTCAAGGCTAGCACTCTGCCACTTGAGCCACAGCGCCGCTTCTGGCCGTTTTCTGTATATGTGGTGCTGGGGAATCGAACCTAGGGCCTCGTGTATCCGAGGCAGGCACTCTTGCCACTAGGCTATATCCCCAGCCCCCTATATTATTGTATTACTATTCTTTTGTATTATTCTTCCTGATAGTGCAAAAGATATTAAGTTCTTAAGATCTTATGAAGTTGTTGTTTTTTTGCCACTCCTGGGGCTTGAACTCAGGGCCTGGGCACTGTCCTTGAACTTCTTTTGCTCAAGGCTAGCACTCCACCACTTGAGCCACAGCACCACTTCTGGCCTTTTTTGTGTATGTGGTGCTGAGGAACTGAACCCAGGGCTTCATGCATGCTAGGCAAGCACTCTACCACTAAGTCACATTCCTAGCCCGAGATCCTGTAAAGTTTTCAAAGTAACACCAGTTAATTTTCTAAAGAGAAAAGTTTTCTAAAGAACTAGTTTCTTAACTGAATGTTGAAAAGAGAATTTCTTATTTATTTTATTTTATTTATTTTTTTTTTGGCCAGTCCTGGGTCTTTGGACTCAGGGCCTGAGCACTGTCCCTGGCTTCCTTTTGCTCAAGGCTAGCACTCTGCCACGTGAGCCACAGCGCCACTTCTGGCCGTTTTCTGTATATGTGGTGCTGGGGAATCGAACCCAGGGCCTCATGTATACGAGGCAAGCTCTCTTGCCACTAGGCCATATCCCCAGCCCGAAAAGAGAATTTCTTTACATTTCATATATCCCATTATTTTGGTAAGCATATTTCCACAGAATATTTTTAAATGAATACATTACCTAACATTCAGTATTTCTTTCTCTGAGTATATGATTTTGAAATAGACAGGTTGTTGGTAGGCACTTTATTATTTCAGTTATTTACTACTGTTAGTTTTACAGTTTTGTATATTACATACTCATTTAATTCTACCAATATTTCAGTGAGAGGATAAGTAAACAGCCTCATTTTCTAAGCTCAAAAAATGAAGGTTATTTATTAGTAGACAGTTCAACAGAATCAGGAAGAAGAAAATTCTTGGGTTTTTGTCAGAGGTCCTTGTTCTATTAGCTGAGTTGTGCATTTATCAAGTGTGTTCAAACTACATGTACATGTCAGATGTAATTCAGTGTGACAGATAGCCAAAGTAAATCATAGTTCTTGCACACAAGTGTTATAAATGCATTTTAAAGCTCATTGCTAGTATTGACCAAGTTAGAATACATGATTTGAAAACTGCCATGGTATAAGATAGCAATTCTACAATATAAGCAGGAAAAAAGAAATGAATTTAGGTTATATTTTATGTCAGGCAGCTAGATATAAGATGAACCTGAACACTAATATCTCTCACTTCTGGATTCTCTGGTGTGTTCTGCTGCTTTAGGGAATGCTATGCTGTTTTCCTAATAATGATTATACTTTAAATTTCTTTATTTCCAGCTTTAACTGTTAATATTCAATTTAACTTTCTTTTACTATTTGGTTTTTACTATTTGGTTTATTTTTAATGTTAATTTATCTCAGAATGGAGCTTTATCTGAAATATCCCTGTTGTTGAATTTAAATACGAGTATTTACTATACACATTAAATTCTGCAGTGAGATATGGAATAAGTTTAATCTGAAAAATACATGTACTTTTTACTGAATATAAAGTCTCGGAATAAGTATAGTGCCTCAATTGTCTTTTGTAATTAGCTATCTTCTTTTTCTCCTAAGTATAAAGGAAAAGGTCACTAAATAAATAGGATTGTTTTAGTATTTGTTGAAGATTTATAGTTCCCTTAATGAAAAGAAAGCTCAGGAAGAATATTATTGTTCTTTCAGTCACTGAGTGGAAGAATTGTATGTTTTGAAATATTTTTCTTGACTATTTTATAATTGAAAAATATATGCAAAGTTCTTAATGTTTTCCTTGTGAGTAAAAATTTGTTAAAAGTTAAAATACAAGTATTGTTAAGGAGCAAATAAATAAAATATATCTTTAGTCTTGTTTGAAACTTAATGTCAATAAAGTTTAAATTAGTTCAGACTTTTCTTATTAGAATAAATGTTTCCTTTTAAAATGCATGATAATCATAATCAAGACAAAATTTGTCCTGTTATTTATTTTCAAAATGATTGTACATGTTTAGCAGACTTTTGATTTAAATCCCTAGTGATATATTGGAGACAGATGTTTAGATGACCTCATGTTTAAAGTAACATTATATTTGGACATGAGATTAAATTTTCCTTAAAATCTTTCCTTATAAGCTAAACTATGTGGCAGTATACAAAAACTAATCAATGATTTGTAGTGGATTAATGTGATTCCTATATTTTAGTAAAAATTTCTCTCTTATGGAATTCCATGTAGCACAAAAAAGCTGATTATGAAACAGCTGTTTACAAATGAAAATATTGTTTTTGGCTGTCTAGCTAAATGGGAAACAGATTTGAAAAGTTCCATGAATTTGAATGCAAATTTACCATATCATTTATACTGAACCAAAGAACATTAGTAAAAGACTGCATCATAGTTTATTAAAAATTCAGTTGAGGACTGTTTTGTAGATATAATGTAAATGTTGCAATGTGTTTTTTTTCATTCTTAATTCTATTTCTTTAATTAAATTTTATTGACAAGGTGTTGTGCAAAGGGGGTACAATGACATAATAAGGCAGTGAATACATTTCTTGTGATATCTTACACCCTCATTCTTTTTCCTTCCCTAGATCAGGTAGGCATATATACAATATCCAGTGTACCAAAATCATATACAGTAACTACAGGAAAATCACCTAGAACTTTAAAGATAATGTCAACAGTAGAATCAGTAGAATCCTCCTGTGTCCTTCTCTTGGAGTTGTTTTTGCTGATCCTCATCTTATATGATCATGTGTACATAGCTGTTGAGCTATTGTGATCCACTGATAGGTCTATTCTAGACCTTTTTATGTTTAGTAGTTGTTTGGTTTTAGATATATAATGTAAAGTCGCTGACCCAAACATGTGGAAATATCATTTGAAAAGAAGTTTGTTGTTTTGCAGACCTGGTCTCTACTGTCCTCCTCCCTCCCTAACAGTCATATATCAAGGAAACCATGCCCCTTTGTTCTCTGTGTTCTCTAGGCTTGTCTTGCTCAGCATTATTTGTTTAAATTCTAACCATTTCCCTGTGAATACCAATATTTTATCATTTCTAATCGCTATGCAGTATTCCATTGTGTATAGGTACCACACTTTTAGAATCCATTCATCTGTAATGGGACATCTGGGTTGTTTCCATATTTCGGCTATTGTGAATTATGCAGTGATAAACATGTATGTGCAAATGTCTTTATAATATCTTGAGACCTGTTGTTCAGGATAGATTCCTAGGAGTGGTATGGCTGGGTCATAGAGGATGTCTATGCTGAGCTTTTTGAGGAACCTCCATACTGTTCTCCAAAGTGGTTGTACTAATTTGCACTCCCACCAACAATGGAGAAGGGTTCCTTTTTCCCCTGCATCCCCTCCGGCATTTGCTGTTGCCTAAGTTCAGAGTATAGGCCATTCTAACTGGGGTAAGATGGTACCTCAGGGTTGTTTTTATTTGCATTTCCGTTATTGCCAGGGATGTTGAACATTTCCTCATATGTTTCTTTGCCGTTTTTATCTTTTCTAGTGTGACATCTCTCTTTAGCTCCTTTGCCCATTTAATAATTGGTTTACTGGGTTTGGAGGGGGTTTGTTTTTTTGAGGTCTCTGTAGATGACAGATATTAGATCTTTTTCTGTTGCTGTGCTGGTGAAGATCCTTTCCCATATGGTTGGCTGTCTTTATAGTTTAGTGGCTATGTCTTTAGCTGTGCAGAAACTTTTTATTTTGTAGTAGTCCCATTTGTCGAGTCTCTCCCCTATCTGTTGTGCCCCTGGGACTATATTCAGGAAGTTCCTTCCTGTGCCTATAAGTTTTAGTGTCTCTCCTACTCTGTCCTTCAGTAGTTTCAAAGTTTCAGGTCTGATGTTGAGGTCCTTGATCCATTTGAGTTGATCTTGGTGCATGGTGATAGGGTATGGTCCACTTTGAGTTTTCTACATGTGGCTGCCCAGTTTTCCCAACACCAGTAGTTGAAGAGGCTATGTTTATTCCATTGTATATCTTTAGCTCCTTTGTCGAATATCAGCTGACTGTAAGAATGCGGCTTTATTTCTGGGTCTTCTATCCTATTCCATTGGTCTTCAGGTCTGTTTTTATGCCAGTACTAAGGCTGTTTTTGTTATGATGGCTCTATAATAGAGCTTGAAGTCTGGTATTGTGATTCCTCCTGCGCTGCTTCCTTTGCTAGATTTGCTTTGGCTATTCTAGGTCTTTTGTTGCTCCATATGAATTTATGGGTTGTTTTCTCTATTTCAGTGAAGAATGTAGCTGGGATCTTGATGGGGATTGCATTGAATTTATATTACATTTTGGGCAATATGGCCATTTTCACAATATTGATTCTGCCTACCCATGAACATGGGAGGTCTTTCCATCTCCTGGTGTCCTCTTTGATTTCCCTTTTCAGATTTTTATAGTTCTCATTAAATAGGTTATTCACATCTTTGGCTAGTGAGGTTAATCCCTAGGTAATTTATTCTTTTTTTAGCTATTGCAAATGGTATTATTTCCGTAATTTCCTTTTCTGCTTGTACATTGCTGGTGGACAGAAAAGCTGCTGATTTTTGTGGGTTGATTTTGTGTCCTGCTACTTTGCCAAAATGGATTATTAGTTCTAGGAGTTTGGGGACTGAGTTTTTGGATCCTTCACATATAAGATCATGTCATATGCGAATAAGGATAGTTTAATTTCTTCTTATCCAATGTGGATCCATTTGATGTCCTCCTCTTGCCTTATTGCTATGGCTAGGGACTCCAGCACTATGTTGAATAGCCGTGGGGAGAGTGGGCACCCTTGTCTTGTTCCTGAGTTTAGGGGAAATGGTTCTAGTTTCTCCCCATTTAATATGATAGTAGTTGTTCTTTTGTATATGGCTTTCATTGTTTTAAAGAATGTTCCCTCTATTCCTGTTTTCTCCAGGGCTTTTAACATGTGTGGGTGTTGTGTTTTGTCAAAGGCTTTTTGGGCATTGGCTGAGATGATGATGTGGTTCTTGGTCTTAGCTCTGTTGATGTGGTGAATTACATTTATTGATTTGTGGATGTTGAACCATCCTTGCGTCTGTGGGATTAAGTCTATTTCATCCTCATGAAAACATTATATATATTATGCAGATTGGAATTCCTAATGAGTTTTAAAGGGCTCATAATTAGTATTTACCATTTTAATTAAGAGGAATTAGCAAATGTCGATACTATAGAAATGTATGGAGTAAAATAGACAAAATGTAAAAGATTGTTCAAAGACAGTAAGTGAATATGAATGGTGTGCTTAAGACATAACTACTGGGCTGGGAATGTGGCTTAGTGGTAGAGTGCCTGCCTAGCACACATGAAGTCCTGGGTTCCATTCCTCAGCACCACATAAACAGAAAAAGCCAGAAGTGGTGCTGTGGCTGTTAAAAACAGATGCATATTCAAGGACAGTGGGAAGTGGAGAATGGAGAAAGGAATAAGCAGAACCCTAAGGGATTTTTAGGGGAATGAAACTATTCTGTTTGTCTGTAATAATAGCTCAATGACATTGTACATTTGGCAAAATTAGGATGACTGTGTTTTTAAAACAACACATGCATTGGTATTAAAACAAAACAAAACAACAAAAAACAGAAAACAAAAAAATTGTTGAGTCAGGCATAATGGTTTATTCTTGTAATCCTAGAACAGGAGAATCATAAATTCAAAATAAGCCTGTACTGCATAACGAGTTTAAAGTCAGGCTGGGATTCATAGTGAAGATTCCCAGTCTCAAAAAAAAAATTAAAACAAGAAAACCTCCTTTGATTAGATGTATATCCTTTCCTTCCCCCAAATGAAAGGAATTTATATACTAGCATATTTTGTGGGGCTTGAATTGGATGTTAGCCCTGAGCCTCTTTGTGCTTAAGGCTAGTACTCTACCACTTGAGCCACAGCTCCACTTACAGTTTTGAGTGGTTAATTGGAGAAAAGAGTGGGTGGGGGGAGGAACTTTTCTGCCCAGGCTGGCTTCTAACTTTGATCCTCAGATCTCAACCTACTGAATAGCTAGGATTATAGGTGTGAGCCACTAGCACCAGGATATTAAGCATATCTTTAATGTGGATATTGAAGATCAACTAGTCATGAACTATCACAATACCAATATGTGTTATTACCATTATCATATTATATTATTACAGTAGTTAACATTTACTTAGGCATGATTCTATAGTAGAACCAGATTCTGACAATTTAGTTATATAAATAAGGAAACTGAGGAAGTTAAGTAACTATTGAACATGTCAGAAGCAACACTGGGAGTCAAGTACAGACACTCTGGCTTTAGAAACCTCATGCAAAAATCATAAAAATCCTCCCTTTTGCTCATTAAAAATAATTATTGTACTTGCAGGTAAAGAGATGAGTATATATACTTGTTTCATCAAATATGAGAATGTCATATGCATCAAATTTATAGAAAGCCTTTATGTGGAATGGAGATAGTCCAATAAATAATTGTATAAAGTTCAAGAGAAACTGAAGTACAGAAATTACAGAAACAACACAGAATATCAATGTGATTGAACTGCCTTTCAAGAAAATTTCCTGGTTTTACACATTTTTTCCTGGAATATTCAGTCTTCAAGTCCACAACACGAAATCTAATGAAACGGTACACTACATTGGGAAAGGTTCTGAATATAAACACACGATTTCCAATAAGAGCTCTGGACTGAGGATGCCAGAATAATTATTTTGCCTAAGGTGTCTCTTAATTCTAGAAATATTTGAAATGTCTTTCACATATTTTTCTACATAAAGTTTGGTATGAAAGGACCCATCATAGGGCCTAATTTTTCAACTTTCTCAAGTACTATGCATAAACTGTCACAATCACCAAGTCTTCAAATTAAAAATTATTGGTTATTTTGATCCCTATTCAGTTTTGTTTATTCCTCATTTTCCCCCCCCCCGCCCCCGCTGGTCTCTTCCCCTCAGAATCCTTTTTTTTTTTATCAAGCTGATGTACAGAGAGGTTACAGTTTCATACGTTAGGCATTGGATACATTACTTGTACTGTTTGTTACCTTGTCCCTCATACCCCCCTCCCCCTTCCCCTTCCCCCTTTCCCCCCTGAGGTGTTCAGTTCACTTACACCAAACAGTTTTGCAAGTATTGCTTTTGTAGTTGTTTGTCTTTTTTTACCCTGTGTCTCTCAATTTTGGTATTCCCTTTCAATTTCCTAGTTCCAATACCAGTATACACGGTTTCCAATATACTCAGATAAGATTACAGAGATAACGTAGGTACAACCACAGGAAGGTGATACAAGAACATCATCAATAATAGAAGCTACAGATACACATGGGATGTTGAAATTAGTTACAACTGTGATATAACAATTTTCTCCATAACATGGAGTTCATTTCACTTAGCATCATTGTATGTGTTCATAAGGGTATAGCTATTGGGCCTTGTGATGCTCTGCTATAACTTGCCTAAACTTGTACTAATTATTCCCAATAAGGGAGACCATAGAGTCCATGTTTCTTTGGGTCTGGCTCACTTCACTTAGTATAATTTTTTCCAAGTCTTTCCATTTCCTTACAAATGGGACAATGTCATTCTTTCTGATAGAGGCATAAAATTCCATTGTGTATATGTACCACATTTTCCTGATCCATTCGTCTACTGAGGGGCATCTGGGTTGGTTCCAGATTCTCACTATGACAAATTGTGCTGCGATGAACATTGTTGTGCTGGTGGCATTACTGTGATTTTTTTTGTGGTCTTTTGGATAAATACCCAAAAGTGGGGCTGCTGGGTCATAGGGGAGTTCTATATTTAGCCTTCTGAGGAATCTCCATACTGCTTGCCAGAGTGGCTGAACCAGTTTACATTCCCACCAACAATGAAGTAGGGTTCCCTTATTCCTCATCTTAAATGTCATTTGCCTCTAAAGTTCACATCTCTTTCCCACAATTATTTTGGTTTCACATAGTTTTATGACTGGATGACTACATTGTCTCCTTAGTTTCTTGGGTCACATTTCTGAGTTTGTAAAATGAAAACCTTGACTACATAGGTTCTTGGGACTGAAGAGGCCTACCAGTAATATGAGATCCAGAAGAGGATCAACAGTGATTTTTCTAAGGAAGTTAAAATTGTTTGAATATTGAAGAATGAGTTGGAGGACTTTCCTGAGTGAGCAAGAATGTTCCAGGAAGATGAAGTAGCACTTGTACTGTTTTGGAAACATGAAGGCTTATGGGCAATTTGTAGAAGGATAAGCTTAGTATGATACATGTCTACAGTGTGAAGGATTGCAAGGGAGCAAGGAATGATAGTAGTTGAAATTACAGAAGACAGGGCTGGGGATATGGCCTAGTGGCAAGAGTGCTTGCCTCATATACATGAGCCCTGGGTTCAATTCCCCAGCACCACATATACAGAAAACAGCCAGAAATGGCGCTGTGGCTCAAGTGGCAGATTGCTAGCCTTGAGCAAAAAGAAGCCAGGGATAGTGCTCAGTCCCTGAGTCCAAGCCCCAGGACTGGCAAAAAAAAAAAAAAAAATTAGAGAAGACATGGATTGGGGAATGTATAAATGACATTTTTTATGCTACCGTTTTGCATCCATCCTATTTTCAATAGAGAACTATGCAATGTGTTTACAAAGGAGAATGTGTGGATTCTATTTAGGAAAATATATTACTGGTGATACGTAGGTCAAATTAGCATAAAAGGACTAATGGAAAGATTGTAATTGTTATGCTAAGGTGGGTGAGTAAAAACCCAGGACAGAGAAAGTATGAAAGAGAAAGAGCTAGGAAGTGGATCTATGGCTCAAAGTGGTAGAGTGATAGCCTTGAGCACAAAAGTTCAGGGAGAGTACCCAGACCCTGAGTTCAAGCCCCAGGACTGACAAAACACATGAACAAAATATTGAAAGAGAAAGAGCTAGATATGATAAATAATAACTTGGATTTGGAAAATTAATGAGAAAGAATCTTATAGTTTGGATACCATTTGAGGCTCATGTGTTGCTAGCGTGACAGACAATAACAGAAAAGGGAACTAGGGAATAATGAACTATTATTCACTCAGCAGCTGCAATATTCACTGTTTTCTATAAGATGTGGGAGTCATTTGAAGATTTATCAGCTAGTGATTTTCATAGCTTGTGCCTATGTTTTGATGTATTAGGATCACTTGAGATGGTTTTAACATTCCCAACCTCAGATACTTAAACATTTCTCCCTTCATGCCCTTCATAGCAGTACTGAGTGTCAGGTGTCCTCATTTTCTGACATTCCTTATTATAGACATAGCCCTTGATCCTTTAGGACCTCCTCAAAATCATATGGCATAGGCAATAAAGCTGCCCTATAGTAAATTTATCTTATCATTCTTTTTCTTTTCTTTCTCTTTTTTTTTGCCAGTCCTGGGGCTTGAACACAGGGCCTGGGCACTGTCTCTGAGCTTCATTTGCTCAATGCTAGCAGCCTACCACTTGAGTCACAGGGCCAATTCCAGCCTTTTCTGTTTGTGTGGTATTGAGGAATTGAACCTAGGGCTTCATACATGCTAGGCAAGCACTGTTCCACTAAGCCACATTCCCAGCCTAGAGCTATACTTTCTTTTCTTTCTTTCTTTCTTTCTTCTTTCTTTCTTTCTTTCTTTCTTTCTTTCTTTCTTTCTTTCTTTCTTTCTTTCTTTCTTTCTTTCTTTCTTTCTTTTCTTTCTTCCTTCTTTCTTTCTTTCTTTCTTTCTTTCTTTCTTTCTTTCTTTCTTTCTTTCTTTCTCTCTCTTTCTCTTTCTCTTTCACTTTCTTTCTCTTTCTCTTTTCTCTCTCTCTTTCTCTCTTTCTCTCTCTGTTTCTTTCTTTCTTTCTCTTTCCTTTCTTCCTTTCTTTCTTTCATTCTTTCTTTCTCTTGAACTCTGGGCCTGGACACTATTTTTTAACTCTTCAGCTCAAGGCTAGTGCACTACCACTTTGAGCCACAGCACCACTTCCGGTTTTCTGGTGGTTAAGTGGAGATTAGATTCTAATGGGCTTTCCTGCCTAAAAAGTCCTGCCCAGGCTGGCTTTGAACTGATCCTCAAATCTCAGCCTTGGGAGTAGCTAGAATTACAAGCGTGAACCACTGACACCTGGCCCTAGAGCTGTTTTTATTATAAGAATATATTAAGAGGGTTGGGAATATAGTTTAACAATAGAGTGCTTGTCTAGCATTCTTGAAGCCCTGAGTTTGATTTCTTCAGCACCACATAAACAAAAAAAGCTGATCACACCCTGTTCTGGGACTACTGGTGTTTCTAATACCCCCAAGGTGATTCTGTCAATTGCCTTAAACTACCGACCAATTCTAGGAGATTCCCTTTTACTAAAATAATCTAGATAGTCATTCTTCATTTGTTTGTAATCTTAGTGTGAATGGTACTCTATTATACTTGTTGATGCACAGCTTATTGAAAAGGGCTATAATCCATTTTTTTTATCTTACTGCAAGGCAGAATACTTCTCTTTCTGCAAAGGCCAGTGCAGATAGTGCTACTGTGAAGTTCCTCACATTTGGCCACTGGCTTACAACTACTTTGATTAAAGAAATAGGCAAATATAAAACATCTTGTTTCATATGCACCAGTGACCCTGGATTAATGCCACACAGAAAGAAGAAATATGGGGCTGGGAATATGGCCTAGTGGTAGAATGCTTGCCTCATATACTTGAAGTCCTGGGTTCCATTCCTCAGCACCACATATATAGAAAAGGCCAGAAGTGGTGCTGTGACTCAAGGGGTAGAGTGCTAGCCTCGACAAAAAAGAAGCCAGGGACATTGCTCAAGCCCAGAGTTCAAGCTGCAGGACTGGCAAAGTAAAAATTAATTAATTAATTTAAAAAATGTTACCACAGCCTATGTCTGATTCAGTGACATCTCCTAGTATTATCTTGACAAAATTCCTTTTCTTTTCCTTGCTTCTTTCATATGACCCACAAATATTCTGAGGCTAGTCTTCACAAATACAATTCTCCTTTGAATGAGAGGGATATTTAATTTTTATATTTACAAAAATTTAAGTATGACATACATATGTATATATGTGTGTATATATATATGTGTGTATTTTTCTCCTATGGATGTTAGACCTAAAAGAATAAACATGCATGCAGATACATAGAAGATCATATACGTAGTATGTCTATACAGATAGATCATGACTGCAGAGATTGATAAGTTATTAAAGGTGTACAGTCTTGTGTAGACATCACTCCAGTCGAGAAACAGAATAATACCACCAACCTAGAAGATTCCTTCATTTCTTCCTACTTTTACCTTTTCCCTCCCAAAGGCAAGATGTTTAGTTAACTCTGTATTTTTTCTTTTTGAGGAGTCATAACCCCTTCTAACTTCTTTTTCAGTGAAGTATATTTTGTTTGTCCATTAAAAGAACCTTTTACAATTTGGCCAAAGCCAGCAACCTTTTCTATGGTTATTTTCCCCATCTGGTTAGAATTCTCATCCACATTGCTTGATGCCTCATCTAATCAAATAAGAGAATGTCTCAAGAGAATGTGCTCCATAAACTACTTTTCTGAAAATACTCATTGCCAGGGACTTAATGAGAAAGCACCAACATGTTCACTGGCTACAGGGTCCTCTCAGGGATCTACTTGTCAGAGTGGTACAGTGCATGTAGGATGCTGTAGGTTTTTTTTTTTTTTTTTTTTTTTTTTGCCAGTCCTGGGGCTTGCACTCAGGGCCTGAGCACTGTCCCTGGCTTCTTCTTGCTCAAGGCTAGCACTCTGCCACTTGAGCCACAGCGCCACTTCTGGCCATTTTCTGTATATGTGGTGCTGGGGAATCGAACCCAGGGCCTCATGTATACGAGGCAAACACTCTTGCCACTAGGCCATATCCCCAGCCCAGCTGTAGGTTTTTTGGAAAAAAGGTTTCATTGTTGTTTTTCCAGGTTTGGGGCTTGGAATTTAGGTCTTGGGCTCTGTACCTGAGTCTGTTTGTGCTCAAGGCTAGCGCTCTATCACTTGAGCCACAGTGCCTCTTCCAACTTTTTCTGAGTACTTTACTGGAGATAACATTCTCATAGACTTTCTTGTCTGGGCTGGTTTTGAACCACAATCTTCAGATCTCAGCCTCCTGAATAGCCAGGAATACAGGTTTGAGCCAACGGTGCTCAACTAATAATTTTCTTTCATTATCAGAGTTCTTGTCATATATGTGTACATAGTAATATGCTTTATATCACCAGGTTGTGAACTCAAGGCCTAACCTTGCCATTCAGCTTTTTTTTTTTCCCCCAGTCCTGGGCCTTGGACTCAGGGCCTGAGCACTGTCCCTGGCTTCTTTTTGCTCAAGGCTAGCACTCTACCACTTGAGCCACAGCACCACTTCTGGCTTTTTCTATGTATGTGGTACAGAGGAACCGAACCCATGGCTTCAGGTATCCGGGGCAAGTACTCTACCACTAGTCCATATTCCCAAGCCCCCCCCCCCCCGCCACCCCCACCTTTTTCAAATCACTGCTATTTAAGATTTAACACAGTGTTCTGTCTTAAGGAAAGATTATGGGACCAGTGACAATTCACAACTTTCCTCTATCCAGGATCAATCCTTTTATCACCTTGAGAGTTTAATATAGTTGTTTGTGAAACTGTGGGTGTGAAATATGTGTCATAGTCACTTAAGAATCCTAAAAGAACACTGGTTAGGTCAGTCACTGCTGAAGCTGAGTATCATCATGTTTTCCATTTTCTCAATCCAACCATTTTCTAATCCAGACAACATAAACTTGGGAACAAAAAGGCCAGGATAGCAGCATCTCCAGACTAGATGCACTATCTCAGTACTTTGTTGTAAATCCAACAAAGTAATATTTATGAGACTGGAGTAAGCTGTCATTTTGTGAATGTTATGAAGTCACTCTTGGATAAGAAGTAGGACGTTCTTTAAATAGAAAGCAGTGATTCTGGATGTCTTATCTTTCTAAACCACCACTTCTTAGTAGTTATTTCTGCATTCATGGAAATATCTTGTGTTTGTACTGTGCAACGCAGTAGCTCTTAACCACAGGGGGCTGTTGAGTAGTTGAAATGTGGCCAGTGGAACTCAGGAAATAAAAAAGTAATTTTATTAAATTTTAATTAATAGAAGTAGCCATATGTGATGGCTAGTGTGTTGGGCAGCACTATTTTACATTGTGACTTTATTCTAGCCAAGAAATAAACCTTAAAATGCAGAATGGTGGACTATATTGACTTCAATGTTTAGTTTGGAGTTAGGAAATAATATTTATGGGAAATTAACGTTATTATTATTAATAATATAATTCACTGTATCTCATGCTTCACTTTCACAGATAAAATTTTTGCTAAATAAAATATTTTTTAACCCAAAGCAGAGAAATATTTTATGTCATAGGAGACTAGGAAAAAATCAATATGTGGGCTTTTATGGGTAACAAAAAAATATTATGTGGGCAGAACTACTGTCTCTGGAAGTCTAATGAAGGATTAGTCTATGCCCCTTTCTTAGCCATTTCTCAGCAGTTCTTGGCTTCAAAACATACTATTAACATATCTGTTAATAATATTATTTAGACATATTATAAATAATATTAAATATGTATATTCATAAAATATAGATACTTATATAAACAAGTAATATTGTTTAAACATATTACCTAACATTTGTTAAACCTTTGTGGTGTAGGGTTTTTTTGTGTTTTTTTTTGCCAGTCCCGGGCCTTGAACTCAGGGCCTGAGCATTGTCCCTGGCTTCTTTTTGCTCAAGGCTAGCACTCTGCCACTTGAGCCACTGTGCCACTTCTGGCCATCTTCTATATATGTGGTGCTGAGGAATCGAACCCAGGGCTTCATGTATACGAGGCAAGCACTCTTGCCACTAGGCCATATTCCCAGCCCAAGGGTTTTTTTGTTTTGTTTTGTTTTTTCAAATTTTTATTATCAAACTGATGTACAGAGAGGTTACAGTTTCATACGTTAGACATTGGATACATTTCTTGTACTGTTTGTTACATCGTCCCACATTCCTCCCTCCTCCCCTTTTCCCTTTCCCCCCATGAGGTGTTCAGTTCACTTACACCAAACAGTTTTGCAAGTATTGCTTTTGTAGTTGTTTGTCTTTTTTTATCCTGTGTCTCTCGATTTTGGTATTCCCTTTCAATTTCCTAGTTCTAATGCCAGTATAGATGGTTTCCAATATACTCAGATAAGATTACAGAGGTAGTGTAGATACATCCACAGGAAGGTGATACAAGAACATCATCAATAGTAGAAGCTACAGATACACATGGGACGTTGAAAGTAGTTACAACTGTGATATAACAGTCGTTTCCATAACATGGAGTTCATTTCACTTAGCATCATCTTATGTGATCATAAGGGTATAGCTATTGGGCTCTTGTGATCCTCTGCTGTGACTTGCCTAATTTGGTTTTTTTTTTTTTAACTGTATTTTTTGGTCTTTTCTTTTTTGGTATTGAGAATCGAACCCAGGACGTTGCACTTGCTAGGCAAGCACTTTGCCTCTGAGCTACATCCCAGCCCTGTGTAGGCATTTTTTAAATGATAAATGCTTATTTAATTTAAAAGTAAGGAGGTAAAATAGATATGTCTTTTTATAGAGATGGATATATTAAGTGTTTAATAAATAAGGAAACTATCTTCAAATTGTCTAAATATAGATTATACCAACTCTTGTATGTTTACTTATTTTGGCTTCAATAATTCATTTATTTTTTCATATTCCTTTTTTTTCTTTATTGTCAAAGTGTGATACAGAGGGGGTACAGATTCATATGAAAGGCAGTGAGTACATTTTTTGTTCTACTTGCTACCTCTTCCTTCATTTGAATTCTTAGGTCTCTTAAAATCACATTCTCATTACTTCTTCACTGATAGCAAAATATTTTTCTTCCCTTGGTCCTTATGTTCTTAATATTCTTTCTCCTTATAAGACCTGGATATGACTTTTGCTGGCAATGTATTCCATCCATACCGAACGAATTCCACGATCATGTAAAACTGGAATAAAAAAATTATCTTGGCTGAAGTCTACTTCTGGCTTCTGGAACAGGTTTCTAGTTCTGAGATTTTCATGGGTCTGTTTGTACTATTTAAAAAAAGATGGTTGAATATAGCAATTCACCAGAGAATTGGTTTTTATGCTGTGGAAGTTTTATTGTGAATTTGACCAACGAAGGTACTGGACTTTAGATTCAAATACGTAAAGAAGAACACATTGAGACATACTCTGAGTCTGTTTTGTGGATAATAATTATCTGAATTTTCACTCAAACTTTCCTATTGATGAAAAAAAAAAAGCAATACAGATCAAAGACAAAGATTTGGATGCAGTAGAGGTATTAATTGAGCAGGACCTGGAAAGGCATTCGCAATATTAAGCTAAAGCCAAAGAACTTTTTAATCAAATAGTGAGTTCACATAAGTACTCATCTTTTCTCTGTAAAAACAACTGTTGAGTGGAAATGTGTGATATTTTGAGTGAGATTTCACTAGGATAGAATCCTGATTCTGACACAACTTGGTTTTAAGGAAGATCATGGAGCCTCAATTTCTTTGTTTATTAGCCAAATTCAGAAGGACAAAGGGCACATGCTTTTTTTTCTCATATGTTGCCATTAGACCTAAAATATATAATATATGAACACAAAATCATGTGTATATATGTATATGTTTATACATACATATGATCAAACTCTAGTATGCATATGCAGGAGTGAGATACCAACTTGAGCAATTAACAGGCAGACTAAAAAAAAAGAATATTAGGAAGCTGAAGCACGTCTTTATTGGGAGGTGAGGGTGCTACTGAGGAGGGAACAAATGGAGAGAGATTAAGTGGGAAAATATAATACTCTCTATATACATGAAAATTGAACAGGAAAACTTGATGAGACCGGGAAGGGTGAGAACGATGGAGTGACTTTGGTAGAGATGATTGTATATGTTAAAGAAGATGTTAACATAGATGCCCTTTGTATATTATTTGATGATAATTTAAAAATTCACACTTCACAGTGCTAGTAGGATAATATTTTGACATACAGAAAACCCATTTATCACTTAACATGTGGTAGGTATTAGTATTTATCTTACCTATACTATATTAGTATAATAGGTTTCACCTTTAACACTTCCTTGAATTTTTGTTTTATTTTCTCTTTTACTGCCGTGAACCTTAGTGTTTTCAGAAGCATGCTAGGGATAGGCAAGCAACATCTTCATAATAATAGTGTTGCAGAAACACATGTTTTTGTAGTTTACAGGGCTTTTTTAATATTAACTAAGATCACTTCTGTGGTTCTATTTTCACCGACTGTCGCAAATATGCAGTTCATTAACTTTAAACAAAATCTTTTGCTGAGAACTCTAAAAAATGAGTACTATGCCTTTAATCTTGGCTACTTAGGCTGAGAGCTGGATGATCATAGTTTGAAGCCAGACAGAGCAGCAAGGTTCTCTAGACTTTATTTCCAAAATAGCCATGCTAAAAGCAGTGCTGGCGGCATGGTTCAAGTGATAGAGTTGCAGTTGAGTAAGCAAGTTAAGCAAAGTTAGGACCCTGGCTTCAAACCACAGTACCACCAAAATAAAATAAAATAATATTTGATGGCCTCAGGTTTTATATATAAGGGAGAATAAATAGTCCCTATAAGTTTCTTGAGGAGCGATTAACTTTTGAATGTCTATCTATGCCATGTTTTAGCAGACTCTTTGTAAATGTTTGTTAAATTGAATTAGACTGACATATTATTCATGTGAATTTTGTGCTTAATTGAACACAGTGTGTTTTGTTCATGATTGCTTGCATTTGTCGTATATTTTTTGCCAAAAATATAATATTATATACCTACACATTTTCCTCATTATGCGTTATTTTCAGTGTATTCAAACTTGTAACATATGCTGATGCTGGTGGCTCAGCTAGCTACTCAAGAGACTGAGATATGAGGATTGCTGTTGGAAGCCAGCCTAGGCAGGAAAGTCTGTGAGACTACTATCTCCCATTAACCACCAAAAAGTCAAATGGAACTGTAGCTCAAGTGGTAGAGTGCTGTCTTTCAGCAAAAATCTCAAGGACAGTGCCTAGTCCCTAAATTCAATCCTTAGAATTGGAGCACACGCGCGCACGCACACACACACACACACACACACACACATACACACACAAACAAAGGAAAAAAGGAGAAGAGCAACCTATAATACAGGCTTAACACTGTGGCTGGCTTGCATTTACACTCCTGCCTATTTTGAAGGCAATATGGGTGGTGGGGGGGCGGGTAGGTTAAGGCCAACCTGGGAAAAATGTTTAAGAGACCCTTACCTCAACCTATAAAAGCTGTATATGGAGGTATAAACTTTTTTTCTCAGCAACTTACAAAGCATAAATAGAATGACCGTGGTCTAGATGTGGCCAGAAATAAGTGTGAGACACTACTTAACTAAAACAAAATGGAGCAAGGGCTGGGAATGTGGCTTAGTGGTAGAGTGCTTGCTTAGCATGCATGAAGCCCTGGGTTTGATTCCTCAGCACCACATAAACAAAAAAAAAAAAAGCCAGAAGTGGCACTGTGGCTCAAGTGGTAGAGCACTAGCCTTGAGCAAAAGGAAGCCAAGGACAATGCTCAGGCCCTGAGTTCAAGCCCCATAACTAACTGGCAAACAAACAAACAAACAAAAACATTGAGCAAAAGATCTGGGAACATATGTCAAGTGGTAGAGTGCCTATCTAGCAAACTCAGGCCCTTGAAAAACCTACTATGTGCCAGGAGCCAGTGGCTGATGCCTGTAATTCTAGCTACTCAGGAGGAGGAGATCTGAGGATCTCAGATCAAAGCCAGCCTGGGCAGGAAAGTCAATAAGACTCTTATCTCCAATTAACCACCAGAAAACTGAACGTGGTGCTGTTGCTCAAGTGGTAGAATGCTAGCCTTGAGCTGAAGACCTCAGGGAGAGCGCCCAGGCCCAGAGTTCAAGTTTCATGACCAGAAAAAAAACAAAACCCACAAAAAACCTGTTATGTGAAATAGATAGTTGCAATGGTAATCTGTTATTGTAAGGAGAGAAATTATAAATATATGTAATTAAATAAATTGCACAAAATAATTTGCTCCATTAATTTAGGTATATGATGTTATGGGCATTGAAATAGATGAAATTCCATTTCAGTGAGTCTGGTAAAGTACCAGTGTTGTCACACTCTGAGTAATGGTTTTGTGGTTTGTTTCTGATCCAGTGTCAGTGAACTGCCAGTTTTGTGACAGCATAACCATTTATTCCAATCCTTGAAAATGACAATGCTGTTTAATTCCTAGTTGTGGTGTACACATTGCAAATGTGTAGAGTCAAACCACCAGCCAGGCCACAGTTGAACAGCATCCTGAATAATGATTAAAATAAAAAGAGCACAGTATTTTTTAACCTAAGTTCTATATGATAAAAATAAATGTGATAAAAGATTTGGGGATTACTACTTTATTTATTATCCATATCTTTGAAAATTATTATATCATTCAATGTTCATTGTTATAAATGGAAAACACAATTGCTCCTAATTTATGTGAGAAAGAAAATTATTTTTATTGTTGTGCTGGATATTGAACCTACGACTTTATATAGTCTAACTCTATCACTTGAGCTATACGATCAGCATTCTGGTTTTGTTTTGGAGATAGGTCTTACCACTATCTTTGCACAGGATGGCCCAGAACTAGTGTTCCTCCTTTCTCTGTCTCCTGAGGATCTGGGATTGAGAAAGGGAACATTTCTTTTGAATTGTTAGCTATCTTGAGTTTACTTTGACACTTAACTCAGTACAATGGAATTTTATTGCAGTATTTGGAAAACCTTAAAAGAAACTGAACTACTATGTATCCCAGTTGCCTCTTTCTCACTGTGCTAGACCATAAAAACATAATGAGAGTTTAATGGGTCCGTGGACTTAGAGTTTTTGGAAACAGAAAGGAAAGGGATTTCTAACCACTAGAATCATCCATTGAAGACTGCCTGTTCAGAGCCCATCATCATTCAAATAGAACCACAGTAATCATAACTCATAAAATAACTATTTTAGTGCTTTTAGGTTGCCAGAATATGCTATATGGTCTTTGCCTTCTGGCACTAATTATGATTTGTAAATTAATAGTTAGCACTTGGATAACTTTTTTGCTCTTGACTTGTTATTGCTTAAAATTTTTTTTTTATCTTACCATTAGTTGAAATAGAGTTACCCTCATGTATCTCTTAAAAAAAGCACAGATAAGAAAATCTAAAACAGTGTAAAACCAAGGAAATCAAGAATTTCATGTTTATTGTTTATTTGTTTTGTCCAGTCCCAGAGATTGAATGCTGTCATTGAGCTTTTATGCTCAAGGCTACTGCTCTACCAATTGAGCCATATAGCTCCACTTCTGTTTTTTGGTGGTTAGTTGAAGTTAACAGTATATGGGCTTTCCTGCCAGGCAGGCTTTGTACCTCAATCCTGAGTAGCTGAAGTTACAGTCATGAGACACTGGCAACAGGCTTATTGTATTTATCTTTTTTTACTTGATTTTTCCTCTTGTCTACTCTAGACAATACATCTTTGAGTTATAAGGGGCTTAGCAATCACTGAGTCTGTCTACTTGTTTTAGTTTGATGCAAAGAAATTAAATGGCTTGGGCTGGGAATGTGGCTTAGTGGTAGAGTACTTGCCTTGCATGCATGAAGCCCTGGGTTTGATTCCTCCATGCCACAGAGAAAACCAGAAGTGGCACTGTGGCTCAAGCGGTAGAGTGCTAGCCTTGAGCAGAAGCAGCAGCTCTGGGACAGTGCCCAGGCCCTTAGTTCAAGACCTAGGACTGGCAAAAAAAAAGAACATTAGTATTATGAAAGTAAGGACCTTATTTTCTTGTTCTCAGAACTTATTCCAGCTGCCTTGCATAGGTACTCAGTATTTGTTAAAAAACAAAACAAAACAACAACAACAAAACAAGTACTTGGAATAGAAGATACTAAATGAAAGGAAATGTATTTATCACCTGACTTATGTAATTGAGATCCTTTAATAATGATAAAGCAAAATTTTTTAAAAAGAAATGAAATGGCTTTTAGAAAATTATACCTAGCTATTATCAGACTAGAGACTAATAGATTATAGATTCAGGGCTTGAACTCAGGGCCTGGGCACTGTCTCTGAGCTTCTTTTGCTTAAGGCTAGAACTCTACCACTTGAGCCACAGTGCCACATCTGGCTGTTTCTGTTTATGTGGTACTAAGGAATTGAACTGAGGGCTTCATACATTCTAGTAAGTATTCTACCACTAAGCCACATTCCCAGCCCCTAGATTCATTACTTTTGAAGAATATTTTAATAACTGTTCATATTGGGTTAAGTATCATTTTTATTAATATGTACCTTTCTAATATTTATATACTTACAGATATTGTTTCCTTATTAGATGAGTTCCTAGACAAGTACATTGTCTCATTTCCCAATTCTGCATACATGGAAACTAACTCTTAGTAGTAACTTTCCAAAGTCACACAACTAGACCTTTTTTGCTTAATTTCAGTTAGTGTTAAATTCTCTTCTTCTTCTTCTTCTTCTTCTTCTTCTTCTTCTTCTTCTTCTTCTTCTTCTTCTTCTTCTTCTTCTTCTTCTTCTTCTTCTTCTTTCTTCTTATTTTATTTTTTGCCAGTCCAGGGGCTTGAACTCAGGATCTGTCCACTGTCCCTTGAGCTTCTTTTGCTCAAGGCTAGAACTCTACCACTTGAGCTATAGTGCCACTTTTGGATTTTTCTATGTATGTGGTGCTGAGGAATTGAACCTAGGGCTTCATGCATGCAGGGCAAGCACTCTACCAACTAAGCCAAATTCCCAGCTCCCCCCACCTTTTTCTTTTCTTTTTTTTTTTATTATCAAACTGAATTACAGGGAGGTTACAGTTTCATACCTTAGGTATTGGATACATTTCTTTTCTTTCTTTTTTTTTTTTTTTTTTTGGCCAGTCCTGGGCCTTAGACTCAGGGCTTGAGCATTGTCCCTGGCTTCTTTTTGCTCAAGGAAGGCTAGCTCTCTGCCACTTGAGCCACAGCGCCACTTCTGGCCGTTTTCTATATATGTGGTGCTTGGGAATGGAACCCAGGGCTTCATGTATATGAATGAGGCAAGCACTCTTGCCACTAGGCCATATTCCCAGCCAAGGATACATTTCTTGTACTGTTTGTTATCTCGTCCTTCGTTCTCCCTCTCCCTTCCCCCTTTCCCTCCCCCCATGAGTTGTTCAGTTCATTTATACCAAACAGTTTTGCAAGTATTGCTTTTGTAGTTTTTTTTTTTTTTTTACCCTGTGTCTCTCGAATTTGGTATTCCCTTTCAATTTCCTAGTTCTAATACCAGTCTACAGGGTTTCCAATATACTCAGATAAGATAAAGAGATATTGTAGGTACAACCACATGAAGTGGATACAAGAAGATCATCAGTAATAGAAGCTACAGTTACACATAGCACGTTGAAAGTAGTTATAACTGTGATATAACAATCGTTTTTCTTGAACCATGTTTTTCCTCCCTGTTTAAAATGTTTCATAAGAAAGGAAACCACATTCTTTACTTCTGTAGGCTTGAACATTCTTTTTTTTTCTTGTCAGTTATAGGTTCTTATTTTCATTTAGTTCTTGCTGATTGAAATTTAGAAACTGGAAGGACATTAGTCCAAAACAGGCTCACAAAACTTGGCTCCATTTCAAGATCACCCGAAATGTATACAATGCCTAATGTATGAAACTGTAACCTCTCTGTAATTCAGTTTGATAATAAAAAAAATATATATATATATATCACCCATATGTACCTCCCTTCCCCCTTTAGATTAAACTAGTCCAAGAATAATTTGGATCATTTTTCAGCAATCTCAAAATGTTTTCTTTTTGCAAATGCTGAAGATTTAAGATACTAAAATTGGTTAGAAAACAATTCAAATTATAACATTCTTTTACAATATTATGTAATTTCCATTTATCTGTGAATAGTTACATTATAGATTCACAGAGCACATGTTTCGTCCCAAAATTATTCTCTAGAGAAACAAGTGTGTCTTTGATGAATTTTAAAACACGAGGACTGAGCAGCAAGTTGTTATCAGGTATATAGGCCTGTATACATAAACACACAAATGATTTTGTGAAGAAGGAATCCAATTGTGTACATTAGGGCAATATAGTCATGCCTGTGGAGATGTGTATAGTATATGAGACTCTATCTACATCCCTTCTATAGTAATCAGAACCTTGACAGAAGTAATTAATTAGGTTATGGATATTTTTGTTAGGCTAGTACCTAGTACAGAGCCTGGCTATGACAGCTGTTCCTTGTTTTCTTTTCAATAAATAAAGAAAAGAATATGCTACAGTTGAGCCACATTCCTCTCTGCTCTCCACACTATATTTAGGAGTTGGTTTCCCCATATAAAGAATTTAGATATGAAAATCCACTTCTAATGCATGGTTTGGTAGATGCATAGCTGATTAAACAGATAAACTGAAAACAATTTTGAATTGCTTTTAACCTGAAGCAAATTTTTAGAAAGTGCATTTTGTGGGGTATTTCTTCTGCAAGATGTATGAAAGACTTTTTCTAGTTTTGGAAATAAGGCATACTACATCTCTTTGTTGGAGATGAGCGACATGTAAGCATATTAAAGGTCTGAAAATGGAGTAGTTACCTGTTTCTCTATTTAACTTGCTTCTGAAAATTGTGATTACATATGCTTTTTTTTTTTTTTGCCAGTCCTGGAGCTTGAACTCAGGGCCTGAGCATTGTCCCTGGCTCTTTTTGCTCAAGGCTAGCTAGCACTCTACCACTTGAGCCACAGTGCCACTTCTGGCTTTTTCTGTATATGTGGTGCTAAGGAATCAAACCCAGGGCTTCATGTATGCCAGGCAAGCACTTTACCACTAGACCATCTTCCTAGCTCCTTACATATACTTTTTGGCTAAATCTGTCTCTCTGTCTCTGTCTCTCTGTGGCTATCTCTGTCTATCTCTGTCTCTGTCTCTGTCTCTGTCTCTGTCTCTGTCTCTCTCTCTCTCTCTCTCTCTCTCCATCTACATTCCTATCTCTAAGTCATCTTTTAAAAGTGATCAAGGTAGTATGAGATTTGAAGCTTTGACTTTGTAGGCAGAGATATTTGCATAGAGACTTACTTGTATAACTTTTAGCAGATAATTTAAGCTTCAGATTTCTCACTACTTAAACAATGTAATTATAATAACTACCTGAAAGGAGTATTTTGAATGTTGAATGAGCTACTGCACTAAAACTGCATGCTCTATACTCAACATTACTTTTTTAAATGCTTTTATATACACCTTTGAAAACAGTGACCAGACAGGTGTATGAAATGGTATTATAGATCTTGGTCTAGATTTTCTCAGTGATGTCATCAGTGATTAAAGAAGGACTTCACAAATCAAATAATTATCTTTTGTAGTTCTTAGTTATTTTCCTTTTTTTTTTCTTTCTGGTTGGTCCTGGGGTATGTACTCAAGGCCTGGGCACTGTACCTGAACTTCTCTATGCTCAAGCCTAGTTCTCTACCACTTGAGCCACAGCACCACTTCCAACTTTTTCTAAGGAGTTTATTGGAAATAAAGGTCTCATGGATTCTTCTGCCCAGGCTTTCTTCAAACTACAATCTTCAGATCTCATCCTCCTGAGTAGCTACGATGATAGGCACGAGCCACTGGTGCCTGACAATTATTTTCTTATATTTTATTGTTTCCCTCACATATCTTATTCTTTGTGATGGGAAGACTTTTAGAAGGATATGGATGAACTGAATATAGATGAATTATATATATATATACACACACACATATATATGTATATATATATATATACCTAAAAGTTATATATATATATATATATATCCCTAAAAGTTATCCTCATAGGGATGTTTAGCTTGGAAAATTGAACATATTAAAGGATCATAATGTTAAAAACTTATTAGACTTTGGCATAAGTCTAGAATGCATAATTATAAACTGTAGGTAGGAGTTACAAAGTGTTCCAACGTAAGGAAAGACTTACTATAAAGGAGAATGTTTGCTCAGCAAAAGAGAGATTCTCTGCGATGTTAATGTTTGAATAGTATAGAACAAGGCACTATCCTAATTGTTCTGGAGATAATCACTATGGCTATCCTTATAAAATAAAGGTTCATTATAAAATATGAAAGGAGTACAGAGAGAGACTATTGTTAGTGGAGATCAGAAAACCTTACTTCTATCTCTGAGCACTGGTAAATATTTGGTGAGGGCTCACCTTGTTGATTTTTAAAAAATTCCTGTGTTTTTCAGGGCTTCATGCTTGCTAGGCAGGTGCTCTACCACATGAGCCAGGCAAGGAGATAAACCATGTCTTTTTGTGGTACTAAGGTTTGAACTCAGGGCCTTGCACATACTAGGTAAGTGCTCTACTTGAGCCACACCTCCAGCCTTTGAATGGTTCTTGACTGAGAATACTGGAACATGAGTTGAGGTTGGAGCTAAGGAAATGAGTCAGTTTGTCCCTCATTAATTCCCCTATGATGGTATTTACCAAACTCAATACCTTTTGGTTAAAAAAATTACTTATTAAGATTCATAAATTGATAACTTGTTACATGCTGTTCTCACTCCTTCCTCTCTTTTGGATTAACGTACCATCTTATTCCTACTCGATAAGTCTATGGATTAGAAACACTATGTCCAAACAATTTATTTCAGGAGAAAACAATCACACCCATCATGTAATCATTAAACAACAGGTCTATTTTTACTTTTACTTTCCTTTCTTTTTAGTAATTTTTATTATTTTATCTAGGAATAAGTGTGATTGTTAACCCTTTTTTTTTGTCAGTTGTGGGACTTGCACTCGGCCCGGGCACTTTTCCTGAGCCACTCTATGCTCAAGACTAGTGCTCTACCACTCGAGCCTCAGCTCCACTTCCGGTTTTTGAGTGGCTAAATGGAGAAAAGAGTCTCATGGGGACTTTTCTGCTTGGCTGGCTTTGAGCTGCGATTGTTAGATATCAGCCTACTAAGTAGCTAGGATTACCGGCATGAGCCACAGGCGTGAGACATTGCTGGCCAACTTTTTTTTTTTTTTTTTCTGCCAGTCTTGGGCCTTTAATTCAGGGCCTCAACACTGTCCCTGGCTTCTTTTTGCTCAAGGCTAGCACTCTGACACTTGAGCCACAGCGCCACTTCTGGCTGTTTTCTACATATGTGGTGCTGGGGAATTGAATCCAGGGCTTCATGTATACAAGGTGGCAAGCACTCTTGCCACTAGGCCATATTCCCAGCCCCTGTTGGCCAGCTTTGGTTGTTAAACTTTTTTTTTTTTTGCCAGTCCTGGGGCTTGGACTCAGGGCCTGAGCACTGTCCCTGGCTTCTTTTTGCTCAAGGTTAGCACTCTGACACTTGAGCTACAGCGCCACTTCTGGCCATTTTCTGTATATGTGGTGCTGGGGAATTGAAACCAGGGCCTCATGTATACCAGGCAAGCACTTGTCCATAATACTTTTTTTTTTTTTTTTCCAGTCCTGGGCCTTGGACTCAGGGCCTGAGCACTGCCCCTGGCTTCTTTTTGCTCAAGGCTAAGCACTCTGCCACTTGAGCCACAGCACCACTTCTGGCCATTTTCTATATATGTGGTGCTGGGGAATTGAACCCAGGGCTTCATGTATAGGAGTCAAGCACTCTTGCCACTAGGCCATATTCCCAGCCCCATAATACATTTTTTTCAAAGAAATATTTGGCTGATTTATTAGCTTCTGAATGGCCTCATTTTATGAGTGACTTCAGTCCTGTAGTACCCACACAGGTCCATTGTTTCCCCTTTGTAAGAGAAAATAATAGAAGGATGTATCTAATAGAAGGACGTGGCCAAACATTTTCATACTGGTTAGAATATTTTAATTCTTCAAGGTGCAGAAATACGCACACACACACACACACACACACACACACACACATACCCACACACACTTATATATGGGGAAATTTCCAAGTAATGTTCGCATTGCTAGGGATGATTTGGGAATGTTACCACTAATCTCAAGAAAATGCACACATGAAACACCTCTTCAACTTTCCATCCACTATTGAGCAACATGCCTGTTAAGACAGCTTTAGGAATGGCAGACAATGGAGTGTACAGTGTCCTTTTATTTAAGAGCCTACTAAAGCAGTCAGATCTGTGTTTCATGTATTCTTTATCCATCCTCTGCACTGCAGAGTTTAGTAACTGTATTCACTGTCTTTTCTTTCTAAAGCAGAAAGGACTTTTGACATTGCTTTCTCAACCAATTGTAGGCTGTACTGATGAACATAAAGTAAGCACTCCTTGGTCATTTAAAAATACATCACTTTGCTTTTCAGAGCATAATTTATAATAGTTTCTCAAGACAGATTCTTTTCAGTGACAATCACATGGAAAACATATGCTTATTACAAGTTCTAAAATAAAAATGTTTATAACAATCCAATTAAACTTGGAGGTGGTAGATGAGGAAATAATTTTCCCTGGTAACTTTTTTTCCCTAGTCTTGGGGCTTGAATTCAGGGCCTGGACTTCCAGCTTTTCTGTGCATGTGATACCGAGGGCTTTGTGCATGGTAGGCAAGCACTCTACCACTAGTCCAAACTCCTGCCCTCCTCTTCCAACTTTTATGTGAAGATTGCTAGTTCTTAGAGCATGGGGAAAGCTTCTCTCAAGCTTGGTTTCATTTCATAGTTTATTTAAAGAAAAACGATCATGAAATTTTTAATTATTAAATTTAGAAAATATAAGCCATTATCATGTTATATTTTGTGGTTGGATTTTAATGTAATTATCATGACTTATGTGAAACGCGTGTTCTTGATAGATACATAGTAGTGTTTCATGTTTTCTATTTTTGAAGTTTTACTGTTAAGCTATTTCTACTAATCGTGGTCTCAGAGCATTGGCTTCTTTATGATTATGTCTTTGGTAACAGTGGTTACACCTTACCTTTCTATCTTGACTGAAAACTCTTTCTTGAGTTTGAACCCCACCTTTAAAGATGCAGTCATTTTTTGCATTTTACCAGAGAAAAAGAGATACTTTGTAAACTTCTCAAACAGCTAACATGACAGTGAAGTCAATAGTTTCTTTTAGGATTCAGGCACACATTTCTCTACACTAGCATGAGAAAAGGTACTTTGCTCAAGAGGGTATGAGTACATGTGGTATCTAAGCTGATTGTTCTATGATTCTTTCAGGCTGATTCTGTACATAGTCTCCCTTGCTCTGTAAATGAGAAATGGCCACAGTAGTGACCTGTTCAGTTTTGCAAGAGAGATTGCAAAGTAGGACCTTAAATCTTTGGCAAAAGTATAAAAATTTCCAAAATATAATGATAAAATTAATTTATTGCGTTAATGTATTTCTATTGGCCAAATCTATTTTACAATATTATAATAGGTGGTTATTTTGTTTTTTCAGTTCCAAGGTTATACCCAAATAGAGATATACTATATGATATTTCATTCAACAAAGAAACAGGTCTATGATAGTAACTATAATGGGAATGAAAAGTCCTGTCAACTTGTGTCCTGTCAAATATTGTAGTGCAGTACATTATGTGTCTGTGATAATGCTGGCATAGACAAACCTATTGCAGTGTTAGTCATATAAACATATAACATACACAGTACTTTCACTACATAATGCTTAATAATAAATCACTATGTCAATTTATGTATATAGTATGCCATAATACTAGGCTATACTTTTTATTGTTATTTTATAATATATATCTCCTACAAATAGAGTTTATTGTAAACCACTATTCAGTGTTGTGCCAGCAGCAGTCTCAGATATTTCATATTTATTGCATCACTTGATGGCATTGTCACTTGCAGTGATTGGCTATACTATTTTTTTTTCCAGTCCTGGGACTTGGGACTCAGGGCCTGAGCACTGTCCCTGGCTTCTTTTTGCTCAAGGCTAGCACTCTACCACTTGAGCCACAGCGCCACTTCTGGCTTTTTCTATATGTGTTTTGCTGAGGAATCAAACACCAGTGCTCATGTATGCTAGGCAAGCACTCTACCACTAGGCCATATTCCCAGCCCCTATACTATTTTTTTTCAGTGCTGTGGCTTCAACTCAGGCCTTAGGCTCTGCCCCTAAGCTTCTTTTTCTCAAGGCTAGCACTCTACCACTTGAGCTACAGTACTACTTCTGGCTTTTTTCTGGTCATGTAGTGGTACTGAAGAATGGAACCTAGGGCTTCATGCATGCTAGACAAGCAGTCAATCTACCAGTAAGCCATAGTCCCAGCCCTGGCCTATATACTATTTTGACTTTTAGGAGTACACACTATGATGATCATATAACAGAATTGTCTAACAGCACCATTCTTAGAACTTAACCTAGTTATTACGTAAACCAGGACAGTTATTCCCCAAGAAGCACTTTGCCCCTGCCCTATTCTTACTCTCCACCCACTTACTTTGGTTGTGGATCCCTGTTTGTTATATGGTCTCCTCTCTTCTGCTAAATCCTACCTTCAGGAGAGGAAAAAAGAGCAGAGTAATCATTAAGACTGAAGGAATAGTTTAAAATAATAGCTCTGGGACATCAGGCATAACCTGGCACTGCTCAGAAATTTACTTCAGAACAATGCACAGTAGAATCTCTGTAGTTGGTGGGTAATATATGATAAATTTACCTTTCTGTGAATAATTGGCATGTTAGTGAATCCAGAAAGGTTTAAAGAAAAAACCCCACCACATTGTCATGGTAGATTAAAAACATTATAAGGTAAGCACTAAGTTAGCAAGTAATGAATAAAAAAGTTTTTGAATAAAGATAGTGTTATAACTTATTTGGCTTAAATTTATTGCTAACTTTGTGTACTACCCAGATATCTTGAAAATAAAAATAATAATGGTACTATTATAATAAAGTGAATAAATTAGCTGTATATTTTCTCTTTTTGAGAGGAGGAACTTTAGTTTAAAATGTTATAATTTAAAATGTTTTTAGTTTAATAGATCTTTATATACCATATTTAGTGATGGGATCTTCCTTCTGAAATGAAAAACAGAGATGATATATTTTATGTACCCAATAACCACTTGTTTGCTTTATTATCCTTCATTTTTATGCCGATACTACTTCTTGCATTTCTGCATTTTAGATGGAGATGGCAGTATTGAGCCTTGGCTCTGACTTGATACCATTTGAAGGAGCTTAAAAGCTCCCAGAGAAGTATCATTTTAAGTAAGCTCAGTTCATCTCCTGGGATTTCATTTTTTACCCTTCCTCTTCCCGTTGTATTCTCATTCAGAAGAATGAAAGGCACTCTATTGTATGTAATAGGAAATGTGTCTTACAAGGATAGGATTAAATTACAGATTCTCATTTCTATACTTCTAAGAATACTGACTTAAGGCACATACAGAAAAAAATGTTTTTCTAATATAAAATGAAGGCCAGGTTTAAAATGCAGAAGTATGTTTATGATGTGCTTATTTTCCTAAGACTTTCACAGGAAGAAATAACTGTACATTTCCAGGACACAAAACATTTAACTGAGCCACATCTTATGGTAAATAAACTTTTCTCTGGGAATAACACTTTTATTGCTTTTTTATGTTAAGGGCAATAGGCTACTGCTAAGAAAATTATTTTTTTCAAGAGGTAACTGAAAAAAAATGTTAAGATGGTAAGTATTTTTTACTTAGTTTCTAGTCATAGCCACTCTTTTGCATGCATACCCAATGTCTACAGGATGTTTCATATATCTTTCTATGTTGGAAAATGAAACAAGTTATTGTTGTTAATATCAGAAGTAACAAAGCAGTGCATTTTTTTAGATTATACATTATGAAGCATATAGATTGCTACCATATAAATTTATAGTAAGATTTATAGTACTTTTAGATGTTGTTGTTGTTGTTTGCTGGTCCTGGGGCTTGAACTCAGGGTCTGGGCTCTGTCCCTGAGCCTCTGTGTGCTCAGAGCTAGTGTTCTACCACTTGAGTCACAATGCCACTTCCACCCTTTTCTGTTTGTGTGGTACTGAGGAAAGGAACTCAGGGCTTCATGCATGCTAGGCAAGCACTCTACCACTAAGCCACATTCCCAGCCTCAGTAAATTGTTTTTAAAAGTATAAACCAAGATTAGCAAACTAATATACCGTGTCAAAGGACCTGAACCTGCAGTTGGAATAGTACCCAATTTTGCAAGTTATGTTTTCAAAAGCTGGCCTTCCATGCTTAAACTATGCAAAAGAAAAAAATTATTTTTTCCGTAGAGGAAGACTGAACTCAGAGTGTTGCACTTGCCAGCAAGTATTCTTCCAATGAGCTAAATCCCCAACCCCTAAAAGAAAAATTTTTTTTTTTTTGGCCAGTCCTGGGCCTTGGACTCAGGGCCCAAGCAAGGTCCCTGGCTTCTTCCCGCTCAAGGCTAGCACTCTGCCACTTGAGCCACAGCGCCGCTTCTGGCCGTTTTCTGTATATGTGGTGCTGGGGAATTGAACCTAGGGCCTCGTGTATCCGAGGCAGGCACTCTTGCCACTAGGCCATATCCCCAGCCCCTAAAAGAAAAATTTTAACACATGAGATGATGTGGTTGACTCTGAAATCTGGGCAAGTAAATCGCATACAAAATGCTGTGTAATTGCTTTGTTCAATTATCATAGATAATGAGATTTTTTTTTCCAGTCCTGGGGCTTGAACTCAGGGCCTGAGCACTGTCCCTGGCTTCTTTTTGCTCAAGGATAGCACTCTGCCATGTGAGCCACAGTGCCCTGTCTGGCTTTTTTTTTTTGTATATGTGGTGCTGAGGAATCAAACCCAGGTCTTCATGTATGTGAGGCAAGCACTAGGCCATATTCCGAGCTCCTGAGACTTTTTTTTCTTATACCCCAAAATTTATGTGTTTGGAAATTACTGTTGAAATGTTATGCGATGAAGAATTTATGGACTTAACTAAGCCAGTTAGCCTACTTGATTTTCATCACAAAGGAGGACCCAACAAGAACATCTTCATTTCATATTGTTCTGATGAATTTAATGACATTCTTTTTTTAACCAAAGAGAAATTTCTTCTCAGTTTATTCTTTTACTGTAGTTTTTAATTGCAAACTTTGAAAATGAGAATATGGTTATTATTTTTTATTAAAAAGATATGTTCTGGTTAGTTTAGGAAGGTCTAACTAGTAAGGGCTTCCAATAGTATGACCAAAACTTCAATAATCCTGAGTTTAGAGAAAGTAACAATGCCCTTTAGTGCCAATGCATCTTAAGTGTTGAAAGATGAATCTGTAGATTGTAAAGGAAATCTGTAGACATTGTAAGGAAGGTCTCATTACTCTCAAAACTCCAATTAAAAGTAAGCTAATAAAAATTAGCTACCTTGGGTAGGATGTAGGCCTGGAAATTGAGTACCAAGTTCATCCTGAAAGATAAGTAGGAACAAAAGGCTCCATTGTGTGTCTTGATAATTGAAACATCGCTTTTTATACATGACATGTGCTCTCTTAGTCTTTGATGACTGATTTGAATTTTATGACAATCCTTGATTAACAGTATATAGCATTTTTAAAGCTTTTCTTTGTATTTATTATTTTGTTTTCAACTTGACTCACTTTCCTAACACAAATACATGGGCCAGTATTTTACCTAAAATACATATAAAGCTTCTCTTTTAAAACTTAAAAATTTCCTTCTCCATTGTGTGTTTCCCTGGACAATTTTTTTTTACATTAGTAGATCTATAATATGAGTTTCTTTTAAAGTTCATTTTAGTACATATTTGTATATTAATTCTTCCTTTTAAGTAGAAGAAGCACTCAAAACTGAAAAACAAAGTGCTGAATAATAACAATGATATATTCTGAAACTTTCATTAATTTTAGCTCAATTAAAATACTTTAAGTTTGCTATATTACATTTTTTTTTTTGTAGTCCTGAGGCTTGAACTCAGGGCCTGAGCACTGTCCCTGACTTCTTTTATGCTCAAGGTTAGCGCTCTACCACTTGTGCCACAGCGCCACTTCTGGCTTTTTCTGATTATGTGATGCTGAGAAATCGAACCCAGAGCTTCATCCATGCAAGGCAAGCACTCTGTCACTAAGACACATTCCCAGTTCCTATATATTACATTTTATACTATAAAATGAAGCACTTCACAAAAAGTTAGCATTTTGATCATGATTTAGTTGTCTTTCCACTGTTTTATCTTTGTCAATATCTTTGAGGCTGAGTATTATCAGTAGTATCTTCTTAACTCTTTTCAGCTGTCTGCATAAGCAAATTTCAAAGTCAAATACTCACCAAGGATGATTACAGTTGAGATAGATTGTCTACAACTAATTTGAAAATAGAGCAATGAAACTTGTTTAAATTGTTTGTAGAAGGCAAAATGGTAGAAGAGATGAGTTTGAAGCATACTAAAAACACGTGACACTGACATCCCTCTTCATATAACCAATAGAAACTTTTAAAAATTATCTAACTAATTTTCCATTGTATTCCAAACTGACATGTTGAATTGAAGCCTTCTTGTACAGCTACTTAATGCAATAAACAAACAAACAAAAAAAGCTTCTCTAGGCACTGGTGTATTATATCTGTAATCCTAGCTGCTCAAGCTGAAATTTTAGGATTGCGGTTCAAAGTCAGCCCAGTCAGACAAAATCTTGAGATGCTTATCTTTAACCAGCAGGGAGCAGAAACTAGAGGCATGGCTCAGGTTGTAGAGAACCAACCATGAAAAGAAAAAGCCAAGCAAGACTCAAGGCTCTGAGTTCCAATTTGAGGCCTGGCACAAAAAAAACCAATATTCTCTTCTAACCATAGATTAATTTCTAGGATGAACAACTGCTCTTAGGAACATGCAGTGCACTTAAATTTATGATTAGTGTTTCTACATAAAGTAAATTGCGAAGAGCCCTTTAATGTGTTAAGGTTACACAATAATGAAATTTAAAAATTAGTAAGCTCTCTGCTTTTCCAGACTTTCTGTGCCTTCCATGTAGGGGCAGGCTTCATGCACTTTCATTGTTGATACGTAATACATGTGGAGAATCAGTTTCATTTTATATGTATTCATTCAAATGTTTACCAGAGCCTTTTCCACACTAGTAGTATAGAGGAGAACTGACAACGGCCTTGTCCTGTTTTCAATTCTTGGAAGCTACTCTATAACGTTAATTCTTTTTTTTAAATTTTTATTATCAAACTGATACACAGAGAGGTTACAGTTTCATACATTAGGCATTGGATACATTTCTTGTACTGTTTGTTACCTCGTCCCTCATTCCCCCTTCCCCATTCCCCCTTTCCCTTTCCCCCCCATGAGTTGTTCAGTTCATTTATACCAAACAGTTTTTCAAGTATTGCTTTTGTAGTTGTTTGTCTTTTTTTACCCTGTATCTCTCGATTTTGGTATTCCCTTTCAATTTCCTGGTTCTAATACCAGTATACACGGTTTCCAATATTCTCAGATAAGATACAGAGATAGTGTAGGTACAACCACAGGAAGAGGATACAAGAAGATCATCAGTAATAGAAGCTACGGTTTCACATCGCATGTTGAAAGTAGTTACAACAGTGATATATCAATCTTTTCCATAACATGGAGTTCATTTCACTTAGCATCATCTTGTGTGTTCATAAGGGTATAGCTATGGGGCTCTTGTGATCCTCTGCTGTGACTTGCCTAAACTTGTGCTAATTATTCCCTATAAGGGAGACCATAGAGTCCATTATAACGTTAATTCTTGGCACACTTCAGTGGGACCTTGGCAATAGGGCCTTCTTAGACCATAGCTTCATTATGGCATGTGAAGAGCTACCTCTCTTAGCCAGCCTTGTCTGGATATAGCCCTACCCAGAGAAAAGATGCCAGAGTCTTGAGCACTTGGTCTCTTTGATTGAGTGGTCAGAAAACATGTATTAGCCAAAGACTTGATATGCTGGTATCTAGCCATCCCAAATTTGGAGATGGACATTATTCAGGATAGCAATGTCACTATTTCATTCTCCCTGGAGGCAGTTCAATTGTTATATCCAGCCAAAGTGCCTGTTGTATCTATAATATGTACCTAAGAGGATTCACGTTATATAATTTTACCTAAATTTTTGTAGCACTCTATAGAAACGATGTGTCTATGAGGAAACATCAAAATCAATTGTCAAACCAACAAAATGGAAATTAACTGCCCCCAAGAGATTAAGTCGACCCACTTTCTTACAGTAGTTCCTTCTTCATACTGCTAATTAGAATAAAACTCTATGGCATAATGATAATGTAAAAATAGACTGTTTATTCACTCTTAAAATAGCATGTTTTATTATAACAAACTCCGAGGGCCATTAAGTAATAAGATTTAAGTATTTGTGTGTTACAAATAATAGAGTCTAGTAAAATTGAAGTGTTGATTTTTTTTTAACCTTCAGGGTTCCTAAATATAAGTTGGTCTATTAGAAAAAAATCTTTAATTGTTTCCTTCTCCTAAGTATGTCTAATGAGTTCAGGTTTTAGTTGCTTTGCTTACTTTCAAACATCATTTCAAATTAGGCCTTAATGTGGGTTGAACATTTTGCCAGAATAGTCATCCTACTTTTGTCTGGTGTGGTTGATGACATCTATTTTTTCCAGCTTACAAATGCCAATGTATTTAGAAGAATACAGCCCAACCCTGAGACCATTTATCATCACACAGTGGTTGTAACTCTAAACAAGTATGTAAAAAAATGGAATGTTAAGTCATGCTATACATTTTTGGTTGAAAAACCATGTTTAGGCTGTTTTTCTGGACCATTTTAGTCCTTATTTATGTGAATTATTAAAATATGTAAGCATTTTTATATATTGGGGCTTGAATATAGCTTTCAAATATTTTAATAATGAACATACAAGAGGAATAATAAATATTTAATGAGACTGTTTAACAATATTATTTCAAAGTATAAGTTTTAATAACTATGTATGGTATTCCTCAAATACCTAGAGAAATGGCCATGAGGAAAGCAAACAATCCCAAAGATTAAATATAGTGCTTTGTATCTGCTGACATGCAGAGTACTAAAAGTTTGTACATGCCTAGTTTGTGTACATAATCTTTATAATCCACTCTGTTGCCCTTGTTTTATTTTCATGAAGAATGGAATAGAAGAATAAAGAGACTAGAAATATTTTATGTTTAATCACTCTTTGCCAAATACATCTACTAAACAAAATATCCAAGTAGGAATGTTTGTGTAATAGCAAAAAAAGATGTAATTTTAAGCTTCATGTAATAGGAAACTAGCAGACAGCCATAGGTACCATGTGACTATAGTGACTCTGCTGAAGTTTCTTTTGGGTTTTTAAAAGTTGACCTACCTGAAATGTCAGTGGAAACCCTCAGAATCACATTATGAAACTTTCTTAGTGTGATTTGACACTAAAAACTGAGCTACAGTTAAGATTCTCTGGGGATTTTAATCCTTGTAACATAGGGGCAGAACACACTAAGACTCTAAGAAAGTATTGTCTTGGCATCTATTCTTTTCTTTTTCCTATGTTTGCAGTTTTTAATTAGGTAGGAAAAACTTATGTACATTAGGATGTAAACTCCTTTATAAGCTTTCATTGGAATGCCAAACAGTGACTCAGAAAAGGAAGAAGTCATATTGGAATTTCTTTCAAGCAATCCACATTACTTTTAATTTTCTAAGTCTTCTCTAGAATATGACTCCCATCTGCATTAGAAAATATGAATGATCACCACCATGTCCTAATTTCAGACTGAGTTTCATAAGGGAGAGGAAGCATCTCCCATGATATGGATATGACCTGAGTAGCTTACATCCCTTCATATCCCGTTGGCTGGAGCTTTGTCGTATGATTAGCTACAAAGGACTGTAGAAGTGTAGTTGGAGATAGAAAGTTACATTTCTAGCTAAAAGTAAGGGGTAATGGAGGAGTTTGTTCCATACTGAAAGGAAGGGGAAAATAAATATTGGAGGATAATTTGATGCCTTTCCCATAGTACTCTAATAAAATTTCTGGTTTCTTCCTTCTTCTGTCTTTTTCTCTTCCTTTCTTCTTTTTTCTCTTTTCTTAGAATTTTTATAAACCTGTAAGAATAATTTGGCTGAGTCTGTATCGGTAAGAAATGCAGCATTTATTGCAATTAATGTATCTTTTTTTTCTTTTTGTCAGTCATGGGGCTTGAACTCTTGGCCTGGGCTCTGTCCTTGAGCTATTTAGGTCAAGGCTGGTGCCCTACCACAGCATCACTTCCAGTTTTCTGGTGGTTAATTGGAGATAAGAGTCTCATGGACTTTCCTGCCCAGGCTGGCTTTGAACCTCAATCCTTAGATATCAGCCCCCTGACTAGCTAGGGTTACAGGCATTTTATTCTTTTATTTTTATTTATTTATTTATTTATTTATTTATTTATTTATTTATTTATTTATTTATTTATTTATTTATTTATTTATTTTGCCAGTCCTGGGCCTTGGACTCAGGGCCTGAGCACTGTCCCTGGCTTCTTCCCGCTCAAGGCTAGCACTCTGCCACTTGAGCCACAGCGCCGCTTCTGGCCGTTTTCTGTATATGTGGTGCTGGGGAATCGAACCTAGGGCCTCGTGTATCCGAGGCAGGCACTCTTGCCACTAGGCTATATCCCCAGCCCCATTTTATTCTTTTATATTGTTGCTGTTTTCCCCCTCCCCCCCTTGAACTCAAGCCTGTGCTTGCTAGGAAATAACTCTACCACATAGCCACGCTTGTAGTCGTTTATTATTTTAAGTTGATTCTATTATTTGACTTCTGCTTTTCAAGTCAGAAATGAGTGATAGCAAACTAGAAGGGATTATCTAAAAGGAGTCTCCAGTAGACATAAGGCAGAACCAATAAGACAAGGCTATCAATTCCTTTCCCCTTTGTCTTTCCTTTAAACTCTTTTCATGAGTCTCAGATAACCCAGTATTGACCTTTGAGCACTAACATTTGCTTTATTTATTCCCTTTGTCATCTACCTGGAATCACAGAAAGAACCTCAGAGATTTTAAAGCTTAATAGTTTGCCTTGGGGGAGTGAGGAGCAGTAGGAAAGTGATGGGTGGTACTTGAGTTTCCTGTCCTCTTTTTCACTTGGAGCCAGAGTCACTTGACCAGTTTTACATGCTGAATGTATCTTGTTGAAAATCCATCTTTGCTATCCTTGGAAAGCTAAAAACCTTTCATTTAGCTCCATTTCCTTATTTTATATGAAAATACTAAAGTTTAGAGAGAAGATATATTGTACAAGACAGGAGGCAGGGACCAGCAGTAAGACATGCTGCATGGTTAGTCACACTTGGCTTCCTTCTCTTTTGCTTTCTCAGAGACTGCACTCTCGTGCTTAGTCTCTCCATTTTCTGCAGGCAACTCTTCTTTAGCTTCCGGGCTAGTCATCTTTGCTCCCCTTTTTCGTTCTGTTTGCACTTCCTTGTCCAAAGATTTATCCTTCCCTGCGGGCTTTTTGTGCTTGGGTTGCATTTGGCCAGAGCGGGCTTCGCTGACAACCTGGCCGACCTTCTCTTGGGCTCTTGGGCTCTTCCTTCGCTCCCTTTGGTCCAGCTGACCTTCCTTTTAGGCATTGTGTCAGCAGCATGGCTCTCATGCATTTGCTGCAGGGCCCAAGATCCTTCCCAGACCTTCCCGCATGGCCGCTGTCCTCCCCTAAAGGCTAAAGCTTTTAAAGCCAGAATTGTCTTATTTGTGGGCTAGATTTTCCCTTATACTATACATTAACTTGCTCCAAATCATTCTGACAGCCATTTTCATGTTCAAAAAACAAGATGTCCTTTCTTATTTTGAACGATGTAGCTTGATAAAGAATAAGAAACTAGAAAAAGTCCTCTAACAATTTATCGTCTCTTTAATAAAGCCAGGTAATATGTAAAGTAAGTGCTGGTTCAAGTAGGCCGATGAATTGTGGTTATATTGTCCATTACTGATGGTTTGTGAAAAGGCAAGATTTTCATTGTTATGGAGTTAATTGAAAATGACTGAGCACAACATTAGGGGAATCGTTTTTGTTACTTATTTTTATTTGGCTTTCTATAAATAATTTTTAACTAGAGTCAGTGACAAGTACAGTTCACAAGGACCACAGTTGAAAGTGGAATGTAGACAGTAAGACAGAGAGCGCAGCTACTGGTGGGATCCGCACACCTCACTGCTCCGGAGCTTTGGGTCTTCCCGGAACACACCCACCATGATGCTGGTCCCAGTTTTGCTGTTCTTCTGCATCCCTCCCATTACCATACACAGGAGCCTTTTTGGGTCTAGCTGTGAATTGGTATCTTGGCTTCTGTTTTCTTTGTCATGTATCTTTGTTATTTACTTCTAACACCTGCTTATCTGGGAGACTATGTCCCATTTGTCTGTTTGCTTTCTGTTCTTGGCTTGTGTTGCTCTATATGATTTGTTCTAGTCAAGAGGGATCTTATAAAAAATGTTTTTAATTTAAAAAACAACTTTTTAAAAATTTTTTTTATTATAAAACTGATGTACAGAGAGGTTACAGTTTCATACGTTAGGCATTGGATACATTTCTTGTACTGTTTGTTACCTTGTCCCGCATACCCCCCTCCCCCCTCCCCCTTTCCCCCCCCTGAGGTGTTCAGTTCGCTTACACCATACAGTTTTGCAAGTATTGCTTTTGTTGTTGTTTCTCTTAATTTACCCTTTGTCTCTCAATTTTGGTATTCCCTCTCAATTTCCTAATTCTAATACCAGTATACACGGTTTCCAATATACTCAGATAAGATTACAGAGATAGTGTAGATACAATCCAAGAAGGTGATACAAGAACATCATCAACAGGATAAACTACAGACATGGGATGTTGAAAGTAGTTACAACTGTGATATAACAATCATTTCCATAAAATGGAGTTCATTTCACTTAGCATCATCTTATGTGATCATAAGGGTATAGCTATTGGGCTCTTGTGATCCTCTGCTGTGGCTTGCCTAATCCTGTGCTAATTATTCCCAATAAGGGAGACCATAGAGTCCATGTTTCTTTGGGTCTGGATCACTTCACTTAGTATAATTTTTTCCAAGTCCTTCCATTTCCTTACAAATGGGGCAATGTCATTCCTTCTGATAGAGGCATAAAATTCCATTGTGTATATGTACCACATTTTCCTGATCCATTCGTCTACTGAGGGGCATCTGGGTTGGTTCCAGATTCTCGCTATGACAAATTGCGCTGCAATGAACATTGTTGTGCTGGTGGCATTACTGTGATTTTGTTTGTGGTTTTTTGGATAAATACCCAAAAGTGGGGCTGCTGGGTCATAGGGGAGTTCTATATTTAGCCTTCTGAGGAATCTCCATACTGCTTGCCAGAGTGGCTGAACAAGTTTACATTCCCACCAACAATGAAGTAGGGTTCCCTTTTGGCCACATCCCCTCCAACAACTGTTATTGTTAGTTTTCTTGATATATGACATTCTTACTGGGGTGAGATGGAATCTCAATGTTGTTTTGATTTGCATTTCTTTTATAGCCAGTGATGTAGAGCACTTTTTCATATGTCTCTTGGCCATTCTCCTTTCCTCATCAGAGAAGTCTCTTTGTAGGAGCGGGCTATTAGTTCTTTGCGGTTTTGTTTTGGAGGAAGGTAATTTTTTTAGTTCTGCATATATTTTAGATATGAGGCCTTTGTCCGTTGAATGGCCGGTAAAGATCTTCTCCCAGTCTGTGGGATTTCTGTTTATCTTGCAAGCTATGTCCTTTGCCGTGCAGAAGCTCTGCAGTTTGATGCAGTCCCATTTGTCCAACCTTTCTTTGATTTGTAGCCTTTCAGGGTCTTTGTTAAGGAAGTTCCGTCCTGCGCCAAGGAGCCCCAGTGTTTCTCCTACTTCTTCCTTTAGTGTTTTCAGGGTGTCTGTTTTGATTTCAAGGTCTTTAATCCATTTGGAATTGATTTTGGTGCAGGGTGATATATATGGATCTAGTTTTAGTTTGTTGCATGTGTTGAGCCAGTTTTTCCAGCACAATTTGTTAAAGAGGCTATCTTTCTTCCAAACTATTGTTTTAGCCCCTTTATCAAATATTAAGTAGGCGTAGTTCTGTGGGTTCATTCCCGGGTCTTCAATTCTGTTCCATTGGTCTTCAGGCCTGTTCTGGTGCCAATACCAAGCTGTTTTTATTACTATAGCTTTATAATACAACTTGAAATTGGGTATTGTAATTCCCCCAGCACTGTTCTTTCTGCTTAGGATTGTTTTTGCTATTCTAGGTCTTTTATTATTCCATATGAATTTCTGGATTGCTTCCTCTATTTCATCAAAAAATGGTGTTGGGATATTAATGGGTATTGCATTGAATTTGTAGATAGCCTTTGGCAATATTGCCATTTTGATTATATTAATCCTCCCAATCCAGGAGCATGGGAGGTTTTTCCATTTCCTTAGTTCTGACTTAATCTCGTTTTTCAAGGTTTTTAAAGTTCTCCTCAAAGAGGTCTTTCACTTCTTTGGTTAAGGTTATTCCTAGGTATTTTATGTTTTGGGGGGCTATTGCAAAGGGCGTTGCTTTCCTGATATCAGCCTTGGTCTTTGGGTCGTTAGCATAGAGAAAGGCCATTGATTTTTGAAGGTTTATTTTATATCCTGCAACTTTGCCAAAGTTTTGGATCAGCTCTAGTAGCTTGGGGGTAGAGTCTATGGGATTCTTTAGGTATAGGATCATGTCATCTGCGAAGAGAGAGAGTTTAACTTCATCTTTACCTACTTGGATCCCCTTTATATTTTCTTTTCTTTTCTTTTTTTTTTTTTTTTTTTGGCCAGTCCTGGGCCTTGGACTCAGGGCCTGAGCACTGTCCCTGGCTTCCTTTTTGCTCAAGGCTAGCACTCTGCCACCTGAGCCACAGCGCCACTTCTGGCCGTTTTCTGTATATGTGGTGCTGGGGAATCGAACCCAGAGCCTCAGGTATACGAGGCAAGCTCTCTTGCCACTAGGCCATATCCCCAGCCCCCCTTTATATTTTCTTCTTGCCTGATTGCTCTGGCTAGGAATTCTAGTACCATGTTGAAGAGCAGGGGAGAGAGTGGACATCCCTGCCTTGTTCCTGATTTTAAAGGGAATGGCTTTAGTTTTTCACCATTTAGAGTTATGCTTGCTGTTGGTTTGTCATAAACTGTCTTGATTATATTCAGGAATGTTCCCTGGAATCCCAGTTTTTCCAGGGCTTTTAGCATAAATGGGTGCTGGATTTTATCAGACGCTTTAAAAAAAACAACTTTTTTTTTTTTTTTTTTTTTTTTTTTTTAGCAGTTATGGGCTTGAAATCAGGGCCTGGCCACTGTCCCTGAGCTCTTTTGCTCAAAGCTAGAATTCTACTACTTTGAATCTTAGTTCCACTTCCAGTTTTTGAGTGGTTAATTGGAGATAAGTTTCACAGGGATTTTTTTCTGCCTGGGCTGGCTTGGAACAACGATCCTCAGATCTCAGCCTCCATAATAGCTAGGATTATAGGTATGTGCCACCGTCACCCAGTTAAGAAGGATCTTTTGTATATCTAAATCATAATGTTGGGTAGGTTGTATATGGGGTTGACCCTGCCTCCAAACACAAATTGTGGGTGAACTGGAGCAAAATGGGTTAAAAGTGACCCCATCACTCTCTCTGGAGCTCTTCAGTCCTAGAAAGCAGTTTCTTCATTGTATCTTTGTAACTTGTGTGTATACATATATAATTTTGTTTCTGAGAAATCAATGGAGATGAAGATAGCTTCCTGGTTGGAAAGCTCGTTTATTTCCTATTTCAGTTGTGTGATTAAAACTCCAAAAAAAAATGGTTGTTTTTTTTTTGGCCAGTCCTGGGGCTTGGACTCAGGGCCTGAGCACTGTCCCTGGCTTCTTTTTGCTCAAGGCTAGCACTCTTCCACTTGAGCCACAGTGCCACTTCTGGCTTTTTCTGTGTATGCGGTGCTGAGGAATCGAACCCAGGGCTTCATGCATGCAAGTAAGCACTCTACCGCTAGGCCATATTCCCAGTCCTTAAAACTCCAAAATGGAATTATACTCAACTGTTTTGTAAGCCTGATCGGCACTTTTCATAAATGTGAAAATTGCCTTCTTCTTATACCTAGTACCTATTTTTAAGGATAGATTCAGTTTTATTGTCTTTTACATTTTAATTTTTTAATTTATGAAAAGTAAAGTGTAAGGACAGCTCTATAAATTTGATATGGGATAGATTGCTAGCTTCTTCTCATGCCTAGTCCTGGTGGATACTTATCCTCCAATGACATTTCCCAATCTGACTTCTGTCACCATAGATTGGTTCTGGTTATTTTAAGAAGTTTGTATGAGTAGAATCATAAAAGCAGTTAGCTCTTTCTGTCTGGGCTCTCTGACTTAGGATTGGATCTATGAGTCCATGTGTGTTGCTGTGTTGGGCTGTACCTCTTTATTTTTCACTGAAGACTAGTGTTCCACTGGAGGAGTGTACCACAATTGACACAACTGACTTTCACTTACTGATGAGCATTCAGGTTATTCCCAGTTTTAGGCTATTTTCAATGATCTTAAATATATATAAATGCATTCTTTGGGAGAACTTTTGTTAAAACTTGTTTCCATTAGCCATATACCCAGGAGTGGAATAAGTGCATCTTAGTATCTGGTTATGCATTTAATATAAAAACAAGTGCTAACCCCTCCGTACATCACCTTGACAATAAAGAAAATGAATGCTTTAGGGACTAGCTTTCTGGCTAACTATGCCTTTGAACGCTAGTGTAACCTCTTAACATAAAAAATGAGAAACAAAAGTTCAGAGGAAATGAGCTGTCAAAAATCCTGTGAGTGTGACTAGAAATTCTGAAATTGTGTTCACAAACTATTGTTTTATAGTAATTATACGTTTTCTTACAACTACGAAACTGTTTTGCATGGAAAGTACAAGTTAACTTAAAGTCAGACACTTATCTTAAAATACCATGATGTTATAAAGATTAACCATGGATTGACCTTAATATTTTAATTTTATTAACCATATTATTAATATTATAATTATTAATCATATCTTTTGGGTTTTGACCTAAAATGTCAAATAATGTTAATAATTTTACATCTCTGTGAGAAATAAAACATGTAAATATTGTTCATTAACTTAAAAAATTTCCTTCTTAAAGACTTCTTAAAGGTTATTCATAGGAAGGAACTATTGTAGAAGGAAGGAAAAAACAATTATCCATGCCAGGCATTGGTGGATCATGCCAGAAATGATAGAAAATTGTTAAGTTTGGGATCAAAATGTTTTAGGCCATCCAGGGCAAAAATTTCAAGAGACTCCTTCTCCACTGGTAGCTGGGTACAATGGTATGCATCTGTCAATGCAAGCTACCTGAGGAGGCCAAGAGCACGGGGATCACAGTACCAGGCTAGCAGGGCAGAAAAGTCCACAAGAATCCATCTCAATGGAGAGAAGCTGGATGAGGTGTCATGGGCCTGTTAAACTCTGGAAGCCTAAAGCAGGTAGATTGGAGCACAGGCTCACATCTTGACAGGGAGTGAGACCCCATCCTAAAAATATTCAGCAAGACATAGAGTTGGGGGCTGGGGATATAGCCTAGTGGCAAGAGTGCCTGCCTCGTATACACGAGGCCCTAGGTTCGATTCCCCAGCACCATATATACAGAAAACGGCCAGAAGGGGCGCTGTGGCTCAAGTGGCAGAGTGCTAGCCTTGAGCGGGAAGAAGCCAGGGACAGTGCTCAGGCCCTGAGTCCAAGGCCCAGGACTGGCCAAAAAAAAAAAAAAAAAAAGAAAAAAAAGACATAGAGTTGGAGATGAGATCCAATGGCAAAATGCCAGCCTAGCTGTACAAAGCCCTGAGTTCAAGCCCCAGCACTACCAAAGGGAAGAAAAAACAAAGCAAAACAAAACAAATAAAAAGTATAAGATACCATATGACAGTTTTTGGTTTTGCAATAAAAATAGCTAAATGACCAAAGATACACTTAAAGTCTTTTGCTGATTTACATTGTGAGATGCCTCAAGGCTATAACAAAATCCAGCATTAAAAACCAAGTGGCGGGCTGGGGATATAGCCTAGTGGCAAGAGTGCCTGCCTCGGATACACGAGGCCCTAGGTTCGATTCCCCAGCACCACATATACAGAAAACGGCCAGAAGTGGCGCTGTGGCTCAAGTGGCAGAGTGCTAGCCTTGAGCGGGAAGAAGCCAGGGACAGTGCTCAGGCCCTGAGTCCAAGGCCCAGGACTGGCCAAAAAAAACCCCCCCCCCAAAAAAAACCAAGTGGCTTATGAGTAGATAGTAAGAAATAGAAAATTGGCACACAGATTATCTGACTGCACAACTTTATTTACTTTCACAGTTACTTTGTATGTCAAATAAAGATTAAAAATATATTTTGAGAAGTCAAAATTTCATTTTATCTTGACTTTTTTTCTTTTTTGGCCAGTCCTGGGCCTTGGACTCAGGGCCTGAGCACTGTCCCTGGCTTCTTCCCGCTCAAGGCTAGCACGCTGCCACTTGAGCCACAGCGCCGCTTCTGGCCGTTTTCCGTATATGTGGTGCTGGGGAATCGAACTGAGAGCTTCATGTGTAGGAGGCAAGCACTCTTGCCACGAGGCCATATTCCCAGCCCTTATCTTGACTTTTTATTTCATTCAAATGATAGATAAAATTTCACTGCAGTAGGAAATGAAGTTAATGCTGGAATCTGAATAGATATTCCGGTGTGGGGCCTGGATGATGTCTCTGAGCTCTTTAACTCAAGGCTAGTGTTCTAGCACTTGAGCCACAGTGCCACTTCTGGTTTCCTGGTGGTTAATTGGAGATAAGAGTTTCATGGACTTTCCTGCAGGGACTGGCTTTGAACCGATCCTCAGATCTCGGCCTCCTGATTAGCTAGGATTACAGGTGTTCGCCTTTGGTGCCTGGTTCATTATGTTTTTATGTAATAGAAGTTTCTCTTTGCCTTCCTTGCTTCATTGCTTCCTCCTTCCTTCTCTCACATCCTCCTTTCTTTCTTTTTTTTTTTTTTCTCATTTCCTTCCTTCATTTCTTCCTTCTTGCCATCCGTCCTACTCTACCTCCCCTTGAATGAACAAAAATCTTACAAAAGCAAAACTCATTCACATTTTTATACTTAATATTCTTGTTTCAGTCAGGACATTTATTAAGCACATCCGTTTATATGATAAATTGCCCCCACACCTTACAAAGCTGTAATATATGGAAGGGAACCTATGACCTCAAATCTGCTTTTGTAAAGTGTAACAAACTGTTTCTTCCCTTGCCCGCCCCCCCCCCCCCCGCTTTATTTTCTTTCCTTATTCTTCCCTTATTTTCAGTCATAGATCTGAGTATTTTTAGTGAGATAATAAATTCAATAGAAAGTAAGGAAAGGGAAAGGTTATAATGAAATTGTTGTTATATTAGAAATCAGAGTGTGGAGTATTCATAAATAGAAACTTGAAAATCAAGAAAAGATACAAAAAGGATAGAATTTCTTTTCTGTTTTAAACATTATTATTTCTGTTTTTGTGAACTTGTAGCCTATAAAACCAAAACACAAAGAGATTCACACACACACACACACACACACACACACACACACACACACACACACACACATGTGCCCCATAATAGGGTACCCCTTTCATTGCCAATGGGTTGATGATTTTTCTGGAATTTCAGCTTCTTAATACAGCAACCACATCTTCATATACTTTTTCCTTTGTTGAACAAATCTATAGCTTTTCTTTCTGAAGAATAATTACTTACCATACTAGTCCTTTAAGCTACATTTTAAAAAACAAAACAGTTTATTCATTTTATTCTGTTCATTTTTCTTGCTTAAGTGAAAATAATGAGTCAACCACAAAGTGGATGTTATTTAATGAAATTAGCAAACTTCCTTTTCAAGTTTCTTGACATAGTTTCTGGTTCAGTAATAATGGTTAATAGTGACTTAATGATTTGTTTATATTCCATGCTGACACCAAGATTTCTATCATAAATGTTTGTTTTGGGAGAATGAAAAAAGCATTAGGTACGCATGGACAATGAATTTGCTAGCAAATGTAAAGTGCCCATATTCATACTCTGCACAAAATGGGAGCTCAGTTGTTGCAGAAATTGGCATTTCAAAATACTTTATGTTTTCTATTCTTCAGCATAGTGTCACAATAATATCATCTTGGGTGGCAAAAAAGGCAAATATTTCCCTTTCTATTAAGTAGATGGGGAAATTATAGGCAACAAAGCTTAAGAGTCTTGACTTTGGTAAAATAGGTCCTTTCTAACAGCTTGACCCTATAATTTATTGCCCAAAGTTAATAGTCATTGAGAATGACAATGAATGCTATTAGTAATTACAATTACACTGGGACAATTGACATAAGCTGAAAGTATTCAGAGAAATTGACTCTTGATGACATTTTTAGTAGGATGTGCAAATGATTTTCCATATATTTATATTCCTTTTGTGGTTTTCTGACTTGCCTTGTGCTCTTTGCCAAGTACATATAAAATGCACCTCATAGTTATAGGAAAAGGAATAGATTATTTGTTTTAGTTGTTAGTTCTTGGGCAAGTTACTTTAACCTATTTGTGCTCCAGTTTCTCAGTGAATTAGGGATGATGATGATAATGATGATGATGATAACAATAACAGTAATTATGATTACATTATAGGAATGTTATGTGGATTGAGTGCATAAAGTGTTGAGAATAGTTCCTGGTAACTAGTAATTACTATGTGTACTTGGTTAATAAAATATGATGGCTATGTTTGCTGCTTTTTTATATAGGAAAAGTTAAAAGAACATTTTGTTTTCATTTCAAGAGTGCTTTTCTGAATCAGTTGCTGCAATGTTATCTACATTTTGGTATATTCTGAATATACATGCCTACAATTACTAAGGACTGTGCCAATGCACTTGACTGACACAATGTTAATAGTAACTTAATTATTTGTTTGTAAATAATATGTGCAATTACTAGTATGTACTCAGTAAACAGCATTAGCTAGCTAGAGAGTTTTGCCTATGTGATGAAGCGATAGACTTCCTAATAATTTATTCTTTTCTAAATTTGCTTATGATTCTGTTTATTCTTTAACTTTATGATAACTATTTTGCACCAGATATGCCTCATTTTCTTCATTTTAATAGTTCAGAGTGTCTTTCTTCTTTTGGAATAAAAACTTTTCATTTATCCCACATTGACTCTTTTTCCTTTAAAATTAGATTAAGAAAAAGGTTCACATCTCTAGCCCTACTTGGATACCTTGGGCTTCTTATTTGTATCCAGGGTGAGCATGCCATTCTCTCTTAGCCTTCTTGGTCACATAATAAAAAAAAGGTCAGACTTTATTCAACTAAATTCATTGATGATTTGATGTCTAGAACACTAAGCTGTTCATTATCTGTTTCAATTTGTAATGTGGCTATTCTTCCAAATTGAACTCTTTTCCTTGGGCATCAGAGGCCATGTTTACTTTCTATTATACAATGGTCTCTATGTCCTTAGCATGATTACCTACCTGTTTCTGTCTTCAGATAAAAGCTTTGGTTTAACTGAAGAGTTCAGTTGTACCTCTGGTTTTTATTCATTTTGATCTAATTGCACTATGTAGTATTCTAGTATTAAGTTACAGAGCAAATATTTAAAATGTAGATATGCCAGTGATTATAAAATTATTTTAAAAAACAACAACAACCAAACAGCTGGGTACCAGTGGTTCATGATGTAATCCTAGCTACTCAGGGGAAATCTGAGAATCGTGTTTCTATGCCAACCCAGGCAGGAAAGTCCATGAGACTCTTATCTCCAATAAACTACTCAGAAAAAGCCAGAACTGGCACAGTGGCTCAAGGGATGAAGTGCTCGTCTTGAGCAAAAGAAGCTTAGGGACAAATGCCCAGACCCAGATTTCAAGCTCCAGGACCAGCAAACGCGCACACGCACGCGCGCGCGCACACACACACACACACACACACACACAATGTAGGCTGAAAGGAGATATCTGGAAATGCATATAAATCATAATAATTGCCTTACCTGACTTATCTGCATATATATACATATATATTCGATGTATATATTTACAACGACAGACATATTTATACAGATAAATATCGAGAGATAGCTAAAGATACATATTTACTGATAGATAAATACATATTTACATACATATGTATATATTGAAAACTAGTACCTGCTATATTTCTCAGAACTGCTATTGTATGAAAGGTCACAGATAAATGAGATGCATTGCTTTCATGGACTTCTTAAGCAATTAGGAGTCCGTGCGGCAGCAATGGTCAAAACTTTGTTGCACTTAGGAAAGAACTTAAGCTAGACTACCTATGTGATCTTGAACAAAATGCAGAATCTTGTAGAATGAAGCTATAAAAATAAGTATTTCCTATAGCTGTACAATGTGTTTGTATTTTAAACTAAGTATTTTTACAAAAAGGAATACAGGAATATGCAAAGTTTATAGCATATACATTGCAGAAAGCTATGGTTAATTTGTTGAAGAATGAAAAATACATTATTCGAAATTTAGAGTTGTCTAAATGTAGTAGTCCTAAAGTTGATGCTATTGTTTTTGGTTTTTGCATCCACTTATCTCACTCGGAGCAACTTCTAGTCCATTCATTCTGAATTCCCTATACATATGCACTATTTTTTTTGTTTATATCATCTATTTATTTGAGTTTTTATGTTTAAGTGTGTTTAGATACACATGTACCACTGTGTTACAATTGTCTAGTATTGAATAGTTCATGTATTCAGCACAGGTATATATAGTCCAAGATTACAGATATCACCATATAGCCTAGGTTTGTAGTATGATATACACCACTTCAGTTTTGGTAAATATCCTCTCTGATATTTGCATAGTGGTGAACTTGCCTAACCATGAATTTTTCAGAACTTATCTATGTTGTTTTGCAATATGTGACTGAATTTGAACATTCTATTACATTTGTTAATTATTTTTATGTTTATTATCTTAACTGATGCATTATAATCCTTGTGAAGTTGATTCACACCATGCTCATTTCACAGATATAGAAACTGAAACATGAAGGGATTCACACAATGCCTTCATCTCCAAAATAGCCAGCAAAAAGCAGAGTTGGAGGGTTGGTTCAAGTGGTAGTGTGCAGCCAAGCAAACTCTGGGAGTATGAGACCCTGAATTCCACCACCAGTGCTACGCTGTGTGTGTGTGTGTGTGTGTGTGTGTGTGTGTGTACACACATATACCAATGATTATGTTGAAATGTGGTAAGTGTGTAAAAGACTGAAAAGAAAATAGAAGCCTCTAAAGATGAAGTAACATTTGTGCCCGGATGAACAGAGATTTACATAAGCCAAGGGACTTTCAAACAAGGCTTCCAGGAGTGCATGTTGAGTGCCACCTGTTGTTTGTTGTAATATTTAATATAGACAGAGTGTAGTCAATGTTTGAAGAGTCTCCTAAATTCTTATCAATTATGTGCCTTCAGGCAAATCACTTAATCCCTCAGAGTTTTGGGTTCTGAATCTAGAAAAGTAGCAAAACAGTTATGGAGACTTTATTCATTCGATGTGAAGGTTAAAAAGATTCACATGGCTGGGTGCTGTCAGTTTATGCCTGTAATCCTAGCTACTCAGGAGACTGAACTCTGAAGATCAAAGTTGGAAGCCATCTCAGCGAGGAAAGCCGGTAAGACTCTTTCTCCAATTAATTACCCAAAAATCCAGACGTGGAGTTGTGGCTCAGGTGGTTCAGAGCTAGCCTTGAGCACAAAACCTCAGGGGCAGTTCCCAGTCCCTGATTTCAAACCCCAGGACCACCGCTAAAACAAAACAAGAAAGAGTATTTGGGCTAATACTTTCTATTTGAAATTCTTAGCTATGTTTATCAAATAAATGAGGAATAATAAGGAAGAACTGTCCTTATTGGGGTTCAAGTTCCATTTTTGGTTACTAAACTGAGACTATTAAGAATGAAAGTCCTTAAAAATACTCATGAGGATTAATGAGGGAACAAATGACTGACACAGTGTAATATTTTGATGTGTTAAAAGTGTAAATTACCCCGAATCATATGATTTCCTTTCAGTAATGCACAGTGTAATGTTAAGGGAAAGAGACCTCAGACAGGGTCTTACATGGTTAGAAACTCCTGATAGTCCCCGAGTAGAGTTTTCTGTAGGCACACAGAGTAAAGGCTGAGAAATGCTAATCTGGGGAAAGCAGAAAGAAGGAAAAAGGGAAGGACATTATCAGGACTTAATCAAATTTTCAGGAATTCTGAACTATTTCCAATCAATGTAGCTTCACTTCCAAAGATAAAAAAATGTTTAAATCCTATTAGATCAACTGAGTACAGTTACATCATTAGAAAATATTAATAATCTCTTCAAAATTCAAAACTCTTCTTGCTTATTAAGAGCAAAAATTGACTTGGAAAGAAATCGTGGTTGACTTATTTTATAGATACTTAAGAGACTTTCAGTACAGGGAAATAAAATTACCTGCTTAATAATTGCCTTGTGAATTAGTGAAAGAGCTGGGATCAGAAACTGCCATCTAGAGAATTCCATACATAAGGAAATTAGATGGTTTGGTCAACGCTGTACCCTGAGTAAAGTAGATAGTTGGGGATAGTCTGTTCAGCTCTATAGGCAACGACTTCTATTAGTCTACAACACTGTTTAATAATTAGGAAACCTAGTTACAAAGGAAACATATTCATGCTAGGTATGATGGTAGAGAAATAAATGAAAGCTGAACCCCTACTATCAAAAATCCTACCCTGCCCCATAAGCTCTCATTTCCATTATGAAGAATAAACATTGTAGAAGCTTTTATATATGCATCTATATCTGTGGATATCTGGGCCTGATATCTCAAGCATACCTTACATTGATATCTGTAAGGAGTGAAATATCTTATGCAAACTTGGGGCCACATCTTTTCTAAAATAATTTGTAAATAATTCAAATATATAGGAAAGCTATAAAAATTGAAGAATGGACCTCTTCCTCAGGTACACTGCTGTTAGCATCCCCCCCTCCCCTGCCATAACTCCTCTCTCTTGTATTCATTCTCCAAAGAATAGCTGAAGATATTTTGAAAAGGAAAATTCTTTCTTACATACAAAGAATTTTGCCCACAGTGAGCTTATTGCCAAGTCAGTGAGCTTATTGGCCACCTGTGGAAGTAATTAGTCATTTGTCAAGTCTTTCTGAGGTAAGTCAATTGCAGTTGCAATTTATTATACATATATTTTGCATCCACAAATAATCACACTATTAAAACACAGCTATAAAGCAAACAGAGACTTGGGATAAAGCTGGCATGCTGTAATGCTTTACATTTATGAGCGAAGTTTGATTAACATTAAATTCTATTCATTATCCTAATGCAGAGAAACCGAAGTTAGGAATATTGAAAAAGAAGTATTACTAAATTATTCTACTTTGTGGAGTGTGCAGGAAACATAATTGTGTTATCTCTATAATTTTACTTAAATTAAAGAGTTGTTTTTAGTCATCTGTAACACAGATGTATATTATGAAGTGAATTGCTTTCTATTTGAGGGAATCACAGTGAGAACTTTAACTTTTTCCTTAAGACTCATCAGCAATGTTAACAGCAGCTATCTTGGTTAATTATTTTGTAGTTAACTGTGACATTGTTAGTTCCATTCAGGAAAGGCAGTCCATATCCTACTAAAAGAATTTAATACATTTATCAATGGTTGCTATGCTAGAAAGTAAAATGTTCATAAGAAGATGAGCAAAAAACATAGAGAGAGGGCAAGAAAGAGAGTGAGGGAGTGACAGAAAAAGACAGAGGGAGACAGAGAGAGGGAGACAGAAGCAGAAAGTAACATTGGCAGGTAAATCTACTATGGTTTTCTTCAGTATAAAGAACACAGAACTTTACCCAAGTTGCTTTTAGCGATGGAAAATACTCATTAGCTACTGGGGGAATGCTGAAATATTCATAAAATATCTTATTATTTGTCATTAGCTGAGTCTGAGTCATGTGCTCACTGGAAAAGAATCACTTTGAATGAAGGAATGGCATACCGTAATTGGCTTAAAAGCTGGTATCCTACTTTTAGAAATAGCAAGGGCAGGAGATATGAATCCTAGGTTGGTAGGAGGAACAATTGCCCTCTAAGTGCTTTGGTAAGATAGAGACATAGTGCCAGATAGAACGGGAGGCATGTGGATTCACATTATTCCTACAGTAGTTATATAGCTTATCATGTTACTAGAAAATGCTTAGTATGATGGTAGAGAAATAAATGAAAGCTGAACCCCTACTATAAAAAATCCTGCCCTACCCTATAAGCTCTCATTTCCATTACGGAGAATAAACATTGTAGAAGCTTTTATATATGCATCTATATCTCTGGATACCTGGGCCTGATATCTCAAGCATACCTTATGTTGATATCTGTAAGAAGTGGAATATCAGTTGGTTGTGAAGGCTTTTCTTGACTTTGAGGGTGACTCTTGCTTTATAGAGAGAAACGACTCAGAAGACTTTAGTGGGAAATGTGAGGGCAGAAAAATATGCATGAATATGTAAGTATAAAGATGTATATTTATGAATATATATATGGATGATGGATATATATTGTTTACTTGCAGATATGCTCATTGTAGTGAAAATTAGGAGCCATCTGATCTTGTACAATATATTTTGTTTCATCTCACATCCTTAAAATAAAGTGTCCTTCCCATGGTCTGTGCACTACCATCATTGATGTATTTTGTACATTTAAAAATGTATGGTATTTTACTGTTTTGTTCTTTTTTATTTATTGTAAAGGTGATGAACAGGGGGGTTACAGTTAAGTAAGTAAGGTAATGAGTACATTTCTTTTTTATTTTTTGCCAATGCTGGGGTTTGAACTCAGGCCCTGAGTACTGTCCCTAGCTTCATTTTGCTCAAGGCTAAAACTGTGCCACTTGAGCCACAGTGCCACCTCTGGCTTTTTCTGTTAATATGGTGCTGAGGAATTGAACCCAGGCCTTCATGTATGTTAGGCAAGAACTCTACCACTAGGCAAGCACTCTACCACTAGGCCACATTGCCAGCCTGTACATTTCTTTTTGAACATTGTAACCCCCTCCTTCATTTTATCCCACTTTCCCCACCCCACACCCTTCCACCCAAATTGTAAAGTTCATTTCCAACATACTGTCTAGTAAGTATCATTATTGTTGCATTAATTCATCCTTTGTCCAGCTGTTTCTGTGATTCTTTCCCTTTCACAGATCAGATAAACTAATATATAAGACAAAGGATTCAGAAAACTAAAAGAAAAGAAATAACTGCAAACGGTACATAATAAAAACCTCTTGTTTTCAATTCATGGAGTTCATTTTGATACACTATTATATGTGGCCCTATGCAACTAGCAGTTGAACTATTGTTAACAAGTGGGCTAAAGACTTTTCTGAAGAGGAAATAAGAATGGCCAATAGACACATGAAGAAATGTTCAACATCTCGGGCCATAAAAGAAATGCAAATCAAAACAACATTGAGATTCTACCTCACCCCAGTTAGAATGACCATTATTAAAAAAGAACAACTAATAATAACAGATGATGGCAGGGTGTGGTCAAAAGGGAAAGCTACAACACTGTTGGTGGGAGGGTAAACTTGTTCAACCACTCTGGAAAGTATTATGGAGGTTCCTCAAAAGAGTAATCAAGAGCTCCCCTATGACCTAGCAATCATATTTATGGGCATTTACCTAAATGACCACAAATAAGGCCAACCTAAAGCTACCAGCACAACCATGTTCATTGAAGCATTACTTACCATAGCTAAAATATGGAACCAACCCAGATGCTCCTCAGTAGATGGATGGATCAAGAAAATGTGGTATATATACACAGTGGAGTCCTATGCTTCTATCAGAAAGAATGACATTGCCCCATTCTTAAAGAAATGGGAAGACGTGGAGAAATTTACATTAAATGAAGCAAGCCAGGCCCAAAGAAATGTAGGTTGCATTGTTTCTCTCATTTGTAATAACTAGAATATGTCTATGATATTTTACTGTTTAAAATGGCTGAAAAACATTGCACTGAGTGCTGCCTGGTGTTTCTAAACACAACAGAAGCTGTGAGGAGCCTTTTAAGAAAAATTTCATTCAGTTACAGTGCTGTTAGTTTTAATTTTAATGTTAATGAATCAACAATATATATTTTATGTGGCAAGCACTCTACCACTAGGCCATATTCCCGGCCCCAACAATATATATATTTTAATAAGGTATCTTTACACAGGAATACACATAAAATAAGATTATTTATTGATCTTGATGAAATTATTGTGGCCAGAGGCTCAGAAGAACTTAACCTTTTATTTTCCCTAGGAACCACAGTTTCAGTATTGACTTATTCAGTCTTCATAGTAACTTTGCAGAACAGAACTCAAAATAGTGAGAATCAGCGTTATTCCCGAGTGCATGTAAGCAGTGAAGCAAATGTTCTCTTGATTCACTATCAAGACAAGATTAAACTGCAGAGTTTTTGTGATAAAATGACAAGCATTTGTTTTTATTTCCCTTCATTGAAAGGAAAGAGCTCAGTTTTTAAGTAGCCTGAAGAGAAATCATAATCTATTGGAAATCCATTACTTTCCCCTAGGTACTCCTAACTACAATGTAACTGCACTTTCTATAGCTTCTCTGAAGTAGTAAGCCAAAATTTACAGGCAACAGCTAATATTCAAAACTAAGACCAGCCTCATAGGTTGTAGTGGAAAACAACATTGAATTTTTTGTGTCACACCATTGTTACCTTGCTGTCCTTTTCCTTGGCATGCAGGACTCTGCTTGCATCATTCCATTTGACTTTTGTTTCCCTCAAGCTTTGGCCTGTGTGGCTAGCAGCAAGTATGCTGACTGAAAACTGTCACAACAGCAATCATTACAATCCGGGAGTTGAGTTTGACTGGAACATATGTCTTCAATTTTAATAGCTCAGCTTCCCAGATGCCCTAAAGGAGAATATTGCCTGAGAAGGAGCTTTTCATGTAAGAATAATTTGTGTTAAGTAGCTCAGTGATCTGTTTGTTAGGTTAGAGCTGACAGTTTGTTTATATTTCTAAAGGGGTATGATGAATGGGGGAGAAGTTGATGCTAATTAGCCTAAATTGTTCCTAAGAATGTAGAGGGCTTTGCCAGTTTCATTGTTTCTGTTTCTTTGCACATTTTAAATAATTGAATGGAGCTCAGACCATTCATCATAATTTCAGGCAAGATGGAAATAAATGGATTTAGCAAAGGTCCACATGTGTGATGGAAGATGTCACTTTAAAGGGCAATTAGATAAGACATCAACTTGTGGCTAATTCAGGCTATTTAAATCTATTTACATAAAATATCAAACATGAATGTTTTCATTTACTTCATTAATTATCTCTGTCATCATAGAAGAATATAGTTTTCTCATTTTGAAAATGCTTCTTCTTCCTTAAATAATCCATGCTGTGGCATAAAATGTGAGCCAAATTTTAGCTTCTGGACAAAAGGGCTGTGGCCATTTTCTGTGTGAAAGCTCTTTCCTCCTCTGTTCTGATATCATCAGCTGGCTTAGAGCAACTTGCTTGACGGTGGGCTCAGCAATCTGGTCAGATGGATAATGATGAAGCCGACCCAATATTTTTTGAAAGCTGGATTCATCTAATAATGTCAATTAGACAGTAAATTAATACACCAGTAAGGCATATTTAGATATTTCTCAAGAATTTTCCTTTGTTTCCACAGAATTCTAGATTACATAGTGATATCATTCCAAACCTAGGATGTAACTTCTTAGTTGACCCAGCACTTTCTCTAGTAGTTAGGTGAATGTGAATGAATTATTTCCTAAAAGTATACAAAGCTGTACATGTTTTGTGAATATATGAAGTTAAAAATGAGGAAAATGAAACTAAATTTAGAAAATCTATGTTTTTTCAACTTTTTAATCCTTATTGGAGGACATTCTTTTTTAATTTATGCACATAAAATACCACAGGAAGAGATGGTATAAATTTGTGGACTGTGGAGAATGAGTGAACATTTTTGAATCAGGATCTTTAAAAGGGGTGAAATTTGAGTATGATTAAGTTAGGAAAAAGCCCCGCTTACAGCGGAAGTCAGAGACTCTGTATACATTATGGGCATGTCATGGCTTTTAAAAAGTTATGTTAGACTTCTATACAAATTGTGAAGGAATTTGTATAACCCCAAACAAAATTCTGTGTGGTTCTGAACTTTTCCTAAATGAGAGAAAAGGAAAAAGACAGGGAAAAAGAGAGAGGGGATAGAGGGAATAGAAAAGAGGAAGAAAAAGGAAGGAGAGAGAGAGAGACAGAGGAAGAGAGAGAGAGGGGAGAGTTATTCGGTTAGTATTTTGGTCAGGAGTAAGCCTCCTGGCCTTAGTGTTGGGTGGGCTGGTCTTTTGCACTGCTTGGGTCTTTCCTTGGTCACTAATTTTCTCGGAAGGAAATGATCCCATAGCTTATGCTAGCTAGTTATGTTTATGGACATATTCCCTGTAATTGACATTTATTAAGGAGACCTTCAGTTTGATGGATGACTGTCAGAGCTGTGACTTGATGGCTTTGAAGAGAGTTGACTCTGCTTAAGTTTTGTTACATTAAATTAGTGGAACTCTGCATTGCTTCACTTTCTTTGTGTTTACTTTCTTATAATTAAGATTTTTGGACAATTGATTTCCAGAGGTTTGGCAAGGGTCTATTCCCTACTTGGAGAGTTAACATGACAAGAAATATTCAACAGAGGTAATATGCATAGTAATAATGTGACTATTAAAGCAAGATTTTAATAGTCTTTTAATTAGCCATCAGTTAATTAGGTACTCATAAATACAAAATGGTTTGTTAGTAATCTTAATATCATTAGATATCTTCTAGTTTCTTTGAAACTCAATCCTATAAAAGTAACATCTGTAGAAATATTTTCAAATCAGAGTGTTTAAAATTAGAATTTGTATGTATTGTTATATATTTGCAACAACTTAAGAAAATAATTAGGAGAATAAAAGACACATTTAAAAGGTAATTGGGAAAAATGTAATGATACATTTTTAAGAAAAAATGTATGCTATATATGTATTTTACCTTCTTTTGTGGTAGCAGGATTTTTTTTTTTTGGTAGCAAGGAGGGGGATAATGGGGATATGAATGAATGTGTTTGCTAGGCAGGAGCTCTACTAGCTGAGCCTTTTTGCTACCTTTTTTGTCTTGGGTTATTTATTGAGATAGGATCTTACCTTTATGTGTAGGCTGACCTGCACTGTGAGCCTCCCCATTATACTTTCTTTGTAGCAGAGATAACAGGTATGCACTAGAATGCGTGATTTTTTTTTTTTTGCCTGTCCTGGGGCTTGAACTCAGGGCCTGAGCACTGTCCTTGGTTTCTTTTTGCTCAAGGCTAGCACTCTACCACTTGAGACACAGCACCACTTCTGGCTTTTTCTGTATATGTGGTACTGAGGAATTGAACCCAGGGCTTCATGTATATGAGGCAACCACTTTACCACTAGGCCATATTCCCAGCCCCAGAATGTCTAGTTTTTTATTGATTGAGATTTAATCTTACTCACTTTTCATGTGGACTGGCTTTGAAATGTGTTCTTCCAGATCTCTGCTTGAGTTGCTAGGATTATAGACATGAGCCATGATGTGCAACATATTTAAACATTTAATTGTACATCCCAGTTGTAGTTTTAATATTACAATACAAAATTACCCCAAACAATGGCAATACCTTTAAAGTTAAAAGTAGTATTTCTCTTTCTAAACTCTAAACTAAACTTTCTCTTTCTAAACTCCAAAGGAAGTACCCAATAATATGCTAAAGATGAGATCTCCTTTTCATTAATGGGACGAAGCATATTTCCTGTTCAGATTAAAGCATCTTTCACTCACTGCCTGGAGATACACAAGATGGTGATATTTTGTTTCTTCAAATATTTTTAAAGAGGGGTGCTGGTGGCTCACGCCAGTAATCCTAGCTACTTAGGAGGCTGAGATGTGAGGATCATGGTTCAAAGCCAGCCCAGGCAGGAAAGTTCATGAGACTTTTATCTCCAGTTAACCACCAGAAAATTGGAAGTGGCACTGTGGCTCAAGTGGTAGAGTGCTAGACATGAGCTGAAGAGCTCAGGGACAGTGCCCAGGCCTAGAGTTCAAGCCCCCACGACTGACCCCACTTCCCCAAAATACATATATAAACTTAACCCTCAAAAACTAAACCCTTGAGGATAAAGGGTGTGCTCTAACATAAAGCAAAAATGGATGGAAATTGTCTCAAGATTACAGACTCACTTCTGGTTGTCCTTTTTCTGACTTGTAACTAGCTAATGAGTTGAATTTTTCATGAGCTCTATTTATCAAAGTTATAGTTAGGACAAGAAATGCATTTCTTACATCATTCCAACATGAGGGTGAATGAAAAAAGGCGAAATAAAGAAAAGAATGAATGAAGAGGAAAATAAATGACATCTATTTATGAAAGTGAATACTGTACTGGGTTTTTATCCTCTAAGTAATGATTCATGAAGTAATTTTATGGGTCATATTACTGAAGAATGGTAGTATGTCCCTGGACTAGCCTTCATAAAAGGAAAAGGAAAAGGAAAAGGAAAAGGAAAAGGAAAAGGAAACTTGATTTCAGGTCACAGACAATTCAGGAGTTTCTTACTCTAAAAGGAAATTGAGTTGGCAGAACAATATTGGACTTATTTGCCAGTGAGGATAATCTTCTAAGTTTAGTGATGAGGTTGATCCACTCATATTTTATTCAGATGATGGAAAATACAACTAGTTGACTTCTTAGTTAGCCATTGATGCTCACTTAGTGTATTCAAGGTTATTACCAGATTTGAAAAAATGAATTCACAGGTTAAAACTTCTTTTATTGGGGACGAATCTGGCAGTCATCAAGAGGGCCATTAAAAAGAGTTTAATGAAGAAATATGTGCCTGTTTAAGAAAAATGTCTAGTCTAAACTTAGCAGGAGGGCTATGGACCCTCTTTATTCCTCTGGATTGCAACAGTATAAGAAAATAATCTTGCATGTATTAAGCTTCTGAAAACATTTTCCCTCAGAAAGTAATTACTTTGTGTAAATAAAATACAATTATACATGAAAAGTCTGGAACTAAAGTAGTATTCCTACTTATTTTTTTATTAAAATGTGTGAGACTGTATTTTTTATTGGTGAATTAGTATAACTGAGATTTTAATTTCAAAAGACATTTTCCTTTCAACTTAAAAACACTCTTTATAGTATCCTCTGTAACAAGCACTGTTCTGAGAACTTTATGTGTATTAACTCATTAATTATTCATACTTCTTGATGTGGACAGCTACTGACTGCATTTTAAAGACTACAGAACTGAGGTATAGAGAGGATATGTAACTTGGCTAAGGTCAAGTAATTAGTGAGCAGTAGATTGGCTATTTGAGTATAGATACTCAGATTCCAGAATGGAATCAGAGACATTGCATGTAGACATGGAGTGTCTGTCTGCAGAGCTCTAGAATGCAGCCTTTATTTTGCTTGAGTAGTTAAGGGTTAAACACAACATCTGAATGTATTATTGAAAAGACACTTTGGAATGATTTTCCAAAGAACATATTATGGTTAGTAAGTAGCATTTTATAAAATATTACATTCACATATCTTTATATGCATTACTTCTCTTTTATCAATTTAATATTTTCTTTTTTTAATTTAATATTTTCATATCTTAATTTCATATATTTATAATCAAGCATATAATTAACGAAAAGTATAGATTATCACTGTGGGAAAATTTATACTATACATGAGTATTATTGTCACATATTGAAAGAGCTAGGATTGACCTACAACAAGCAATGCTATTGTTTACCAAACAATTAAAAAATTAGCTATTATTTTGTAATGAAGGCAACAAGTTTATAAAGCAATAACAAAAAAAATCTATTCCCCAAGTAGCCTCTACAAAAAATTGTTATTTTTTTTCAAGTAAGTTTTTCAAAATGTGCTTTAAAGGATCCTGCATTTTTATCTCTAGATTAGAATAATGTGTCCTGGGATAATCTAAGTTTTATTAGCTTTAAGAAAATGATGTGTGATTTCTTCATTATTATTATTAATGTGTTGTAAAGAACAGTAAGTAAGGTGATGAACACATTTCTTTTCGGACAGTATCACTCTTTCCTTCACTTTCTCCCTCTTGTCCCCTTCCATCTTTGCCCCCAAGTTGCAGTTTATTTTCAGCATAGCGTCTGCTGAGCACTATGGCTGCATTGGTTCATTTTTAACTCCCTCCATTTCTGCACCCCCCCTTACCCTTCTCAAAAGATAGATAAATGAACAAACAAGACAGAAAAACCAAAACCAAAACCAAAAACACAACAACAGAAAAAACAAAACATGTTTCCCTTTCCCAGATGGGTTTCAATAATAGTTGATGTGAGGTGTTTATTATAACCTTAAGGACAGAACATCACAAAGTTGAATGAATTGTTCCTTAGAAATCTTTATTTTATTTTATTTTTTGGCCAGTCCTGGGGCGTGAACGCAGGGCCTGAGCACTGTCCTTGGCTTCTTTTTTGCTCAAGGCTACCACTCTGCCTCTTTTTCTATATATGTGGTGCTGAGGAATCAAACCCAGGGCTTCGTATATACGAGGGAAGCACTCTACCACTAGTCCATATTCCCAGCCCTTAAAAATCTTTTTGAAGACAATATAATGATATTATATTCCATAGACAAATTTTGAACTTTAAACTTCTTGACAAAGGGATTTAATCATACTGACATCTTTGAAGTTTCTAGAAGTGTAAGGACAAGAAGTATAAGAATCAATTTGTTCATCACACTGCGAAAACAAGACAACAGGAATTATAAATAAAGATAAAATACCAACTTTCATACAAAGAATTTGATATAATTTTTAGTGTTTATTCAGAAAAAAAGTGATTGTATTCCTATACATTGAGGATACAGGAGTAAACACGACAAATAATTCTGTAACTAACATTCTAGTGAAATGGACAGAAATAAGCAAAAAAATAATATCATGACAGTCATAAGAGTTGTGAACCAATAAAGCTGGATAAGGAGATGAGCAACAGATATAATAAGTGGGGTCATTGTGTGGCTATGAATGCTACCCATTCCGAATAGAGTGGGTAGGAAAAATTCTAAGATGCTGATATTTGAGCAAATAATAAGAAGGAACAACTTTATATTTGACAACTGGGTAAATAATTTCTTAAACATTCTTCCTCTTCATATAAAATTATTTTTATGCAAAGAAAAGAACAATGTGCATAAAATTATAAAATATGAAAAAGAATTTATTCAGCTTCATATATATTGTCATGCTAGTTATAAAGTTTATTTCAAAAATAAAAATAAGAGCCAGGTGCTGGTGACTCATGCCTGTAATCCTAGCTACTCAGGAGGCTAAAATCTGTCTGATGAAGTTCAAAGCTAGCAAGACTCCATCTCCAATTAACTAGCAAAAAGTCAGGTAGTGGCGTGGTTCAAGTATAGAGCACTAGCATGTGCAAGGAAGCTGAATAGGGAAGCTGAGGAAGAGTATGAGGGTTTAAAGTTGAAGCCCTGGTACCAGCACACACACTACACACAAACACACATACAAAAATGATGAAAATAAAAATAATATAAACATTGCTATACACACAAAAGAGTAAAAGTCCTTTTAATCAGGTCATTTTTATTGAAGAAGTAAAAAGGGAAAAAACACCTACATAGCTTAAAGTTTATATTATTTCAGTGTTTTAAATTTCTTTCTTTCTAAAATACATACATGTACAAATACACATACACAGCTTTATTAAGATTCACATACCATTTATCTATATACCATTCAATTCACTGTTCAGGTTTACAATTCAGTGTTTTCTTATTATATTCATAAACTTCATGTAATTATCACAATCAACTTTGAAACATTTTCACCACTCTCAAAAAGAAGCTCATACCTTTTAAAATTAAACTTTATTTTCCCTGTTCGCTTTTTTTTAGATTTTTAAATTTTAATTTGTTTTGTTGTAAAGGTGATGTACAGAGGGGTTACAGTTACATAAATAATGAGTACATTTCTTATCCAACATTATTACCCCTTCCCTTATTTTCCTCCCACTTTTCCTTCTAACTCTTCACAAGTGCTAGAAAATCTACTTTCTTTTTTTTTTTTTTGGCCAGTCCTGGGGCTTGGACTCAGGGCCTGAGCACTGTCCCTGGCTTCCTTTTGCTCAAGGCTAGCACTCTGCCACTTGAGCCACAGCGCCACTTCTGGCCGTTTTCTGTATATGTGGTGCTGGGGAATCGAACCCAGGGCCTCATGTATATGAGGCAAGCTCTCTTGCCACTAGGCCATATTCCCAGCCCAGAAAATCTACTTTCTGTTTCAATAAATTTACTTGCATTTTTGACATTTCACATAGGTAAAACCATGTAATATGCAGTCATTCATGACTAGCTTCTTTCACCTATTATAATTTCCAATGTTCACTTAAATAAATGCCCAAACGTTTTTTGTTGCTCAGTAATGTTACACTGTATAGTATACTGTATACTATATTTTATTTATCCATGCATCAGTTAATGAGCATTTGGGTTATTTCACTTGTTATGCTATTATGAGCATTTGTGTACAAGTTTTTCTGTGTTTCATATCCTTCAGATACATATCCAAAAATGGAACTTTCCAATCAAATGGCAACTCATGTTTAATATTTGGAATTTCCGGACTGTTTTCCAAAGTGGTTGCATCACTGAATATTCCAAATAGAAGTGCTAGAGTATTCCAACTTTTATATCCTTTGACCCAGTTATAGTCTGACATTATTTATTTGTGTATCCATTTATCTACTATACTGAAATTTGTTAGGATTGTAACAGTCAAGGTATACCCTAGCCTGACTAATTCTATTCATCTTAATATATATGAAATAGTAATTCATTGTATTTTCATTTCCTGAGGCTGATAGACCTCTTTTTGTTTTCTTATTTGCCATTTGTATATTTCTATTTATTTTAATTGTACTATTTGCCATTCAATTATTGAGTTACAAAAGTTTTACATATTTTCTAGATACAAACCCTTATATATGACTTGCAAATATTTTCTCATGTTCTATAGTTTGTCATTTCATTTTTTTAATGTCGTTTGAAGCCCAAAAGATTTTAATTTTGATGAAGTTCACTATCTTTGTCATTTTTGCTATTGTTTTTGTCATTGGTATCTTATCTAAGAAACTATGCCCTAATTCAAGGTCATTGACTTATAGTTGTATTTTTTCTTTTTCTTTACTCTCTCTCTCTCTCTCTCTCTCTCTCTCTCCCTCTCACCAGTCCTGGGGTGTGAATTCAGGGCCTGAGACTGTCCCTGGCTTCTTCTTGCTCAAGGCTAGCACTCTACCACTTGAGCCACAGCGCCACTACCAGCTTTTTCTATATATGTGGTGCTGAGGAATCGAACCCAGGGCTTCATGTATATGAGGCAAGCACTCTTGCCACTAGGCCATATTCCAAGCAGTTGTGTTTTTTCTAACTCTACTACAGTTGAGTTGATTTGAATTAAGAGCTCAACTGCACCTTTTTGTATGTAGATATCCAGTTGTTTCGGTCTAATATTTGACAAGATTAGTTTCCCAATTGTGCTATTTTGGCACCTTTGTTAGAATTTAATTGGTTGTGAATATAAGGGTACATGCATTTCAGGACTCTTGCATTTATTAATTGATCTGCCTTTATACTATATTACCTTGATTGCTTTGCAGTAAGGTTGCATCTTGAGAAGTATCAAGCTTTCCACTTATGTCTCTTTGCAGACTGTCTGGTCTAATCTCACTCCTTTATTTATTTATTTATTTATTTATTCATTCATTCATTCATTCATTCATTCATTTATTGCCAGTCCTGGGGCTTGAACTCAGGGCCTGAGCACTGTCCGGGGCTTCTTTTTGCTCAAGGCTAGCACTCTGCCACTTGAGCCACAGCTTCACTTGCATGCTTGGCAAGAACCCTATCATTAAGCCACATTCCCAGATCTATGCCTTTTAAAAGGATGTTTTTTTACAGATGCTTCTTAAAAATTCATAGTAAGTTCAAAACACCTTATGTTGAAATATGTAAGATAGCCCTAATATACTGAACACCATAGGAATGAAATCCATTACAAATTGTTTTAAAAGCAGGGAGAGTGGTAGAAAAGTGTAACAGAGGAGATAATTTTGATCAGAGGACGTTATATGCATATATGGAAATATCACAGTGAAAGTTCTTTCTAAAATTAATAGATGCTAACAAAAAAGAGAGAATAATGTACACAATGTTGCTAGGAAAAGGTCCAAATTTAATGCCCAAAGTATGACTTCAGCTGAACCTTTTTGTTTTTGTACATCATGAAGTTGAAAGATTATAAATCAAATAATTATTGTCATGAATCTTGTGATATTCCAGAAATATGACAGTGTTGCTACATTTTATAGTTTCTTAGCATACTCCTAATATATCTAGGTACTAAAGAGATTTCAGTGTGATAATTAAATGTTATAATACTTTATATATCTATTTTTATTCAGGAATAATCAACTGCATTCCAGGATTTGTTTCTCTTCCATGCAATGTCTTTTGATAGATAGAAACAAGATATAAAACAGAAATGGGTGTGTATGGCTACTCATGTGTCAAAACCATTGCTGGTTCTATCCCTTTTGATTGGCTCTTCTCTTGAGACCCAGTTTTGCTGCAATGAGTTACTTTCCATGATGTCTTATCTAACATTATATGTTCTGTCACCTACAGCAATCTTAAGAGGTTATGGGAAATATTACCTCTAATATCAGGAAGGAGATACTCAAGGGTTAAAGTGGTTTAAAATAGTCCATTTTTAAGCTGTTCAAAAGATATTATTGAAATACCTCTGCAAAACTACAGTTTTTCTCATGTTCTGAACTATAGGTGTTAAGAGTTCATAGAAGCACTTCAGTACCAACATCTTCAAGGTCTTAGTTCTATAATAACTCCTTCAGAATCATATGGTAGACTTTTCTTCCAGCTTGGTAGCATCTTTAATAACCCCATGCATTTTTTCCAAACTAGATTCCATGTCCAAACAGAATGGGTTGGGGCAGTAGTCAACTGTTGAGTGACTTAATTTTCAATTATATTTTCAACTTTTCACTTAGGCAAAGGCAACTTTGTCTGAACCTGAAAGTTGACCCTGGTATCATGCTATTAACCTGGAAAATTTGAGGTCAGTGGGGTTTATGACTTCTGTGAGATTACACCGTTAGGGAGCTCCCTGAATGCCAGTTTCTCTGTGTGCTGGCTTACATTCCTTCTATGTTGAATGAGCAAGTCACTGACAAATATACAAGGGATCCTGTGGCTTGTTATGCTGATGAAGAAATATAAGTAAATATGTTTATTTGTTTAATCAGTAGTTGCTATATATATATCAGCCAAGAACTAGGTCACCTGTAGTACAGGTAGGGAAAAAAAGTAAATATGGTCCTTGCCTTCAGGAACATCTCTGCAAACTGAAGGAGATCCCAAATTGGAAGAGATGGTAGTACACTACATATTTGGGTGATTTATAAACATCACTAGGAGTTGATCTACTTTAGGTTACAAAAGATAACTTTGAGTGTCTTTCTCCATTCTGACTGCTATAAGTAAACACTATAAACTGAGAAGCTTATAAACAACAAAAATTATTTCTCACATAATTTAGAAATGGGGAAGTCCAAAACTGACACACTGGAAGACTTGGCATCTGATGGAGGTAGTGCATTTTCTGGCTTATAAGTGTGTCCTTTTCATAGGCTGAAAGGACTACCCAGATCTCTGGGGTCTCCTGTTCGTGAGGGTTCCACATTTCTGACAAAATCATCTCCCAATGACCCTACTCTCTAATACCAGCACCTTGGTGATTAGGTTCTGGCATATGAATTTTGGGAGGATAAACACATTCAGATTCATAATAGCCACTGACCAAGAAGTAATATACTCCATTTTACAACTACTTAATTATAGTAATAAATAAATATAGATAAAGAGGCTGACCAATAGGTAATTAAAGCTCTGAAAGTGAATAGAATGAAAAAATAAGTAAAAAAACAACAACAAAAAAACCCAAACGACCTATTACTAATCCCAAGAAGAGCACTGATATTAAAAAAAATCCTCTTTGCTTAGAAGAGATGATTTAAGACAAGATTAGATGAAAACATCTTTAAAAATATTTGAGGGGAGCATGGGAACAGAGACTTGTGAGTCCCAGAATTGCCTTTTTTACCTTAAGTGAAGTCATACAAATTCCAAATTGTGTGGCTAAACTGATTCTTGAACACAAACCATTTTTAAACACGCAATAAGGAAAATGAAGAATAAAGGAAAGCCAAAACTTCAAACTATCCATGGCTAAAACTTTCTTAATACAGTGTACAATCAAAACAACCATAAAGAGCAGTGTTGCCAATATTCAGAGTTGGCCAAAGGATCTGGCTTCCTTTTCTACTTTATATCTTTGACTTCCAATATCTTTTAATTTTTCTTAAAGAACCTTTGGAGATATAAATCTTTATGTTCTCTTTCCCATCTTGATCTCACAGGTGTGGGGCAGAAACCGAGTATAATGGCTCCCATCATCCTCTTTTTTGACTGCTAATAAAGAAGCTCGGACTAAATGGTAAAGCTACTCTTTCTTTTCATGTGGACAAACTCATGCCCACAAAATTTTGATTTTTGATGTGATTGCAGTAGAGCTTTCCTTCCTTCTTAAACACATGGTAGACCTCTTCCTTATCCTGACATATCATCCAACTTTGTTTCAGTTTTCCCCTCTGGGAAAGATAATGTGGTTTACATTCTTTTAGAAGTCTTAGACATCAAGAATTTTGAGGTCAGCCCAACTGGGGAAGTGAAGCAAAGAATGTCAGCTAGCCCAGTGTTGAAACCTCAAGAGTGTGCTCCTTAAAGGCCATTTCTCCCTGTTTGTCTTTCCCCCCACTTTTGTATATTAACAAACAGTCCACAACCTTTAAACCCAGCCTCATAAGAAGCTACCAGCAAATGTTTAAAGCATATTAACAATTCCGGGAAAATCCCAAATAAAAATGTGTTTGAATGATGACCAATAGATCATTGTTCTTTTAGTTACCCACTGTATCCTGTTGATGTGAAATTATCTGTAATTCCAAAGTTTAAGAAATTAGGAAATGTGGCAGAAGGAATGGCTGTATTTTTCTAAAGCAACTTGCTTTAGATTCAATAAATATTGTTCCTGATCAGACAAGAGAAGGCCAAGGAATGGGAGACTATATGTCCTGTGCATAACATGGATACTGATGTGTTTTGTGTACAAGTCTCTCTGAATATGGTGAATACTTTTAATTAAAAAAATGTAAAGAATGTTTATAAAATGTGTTTGGATTTGGTCCTTTTGATTAGAAAAGGAAGAGAGCAAGAGTCCCATGGAATAGGTTAACATTGAGGATATTGTTTCCAGGAGATTTTAGTAGCCCTCTTTTTTCCATCAAGACCTGGGGATTATACTAACCATTATATTAATACTCTCATTTGTACTTGGACAGAATTCAAAAACATATTCACATACACATCTATATGTAAAAGTTATGTTTTATTCTTTATGAAGTATTTTTATATTATCCATTTAAGATTGGGAGTGATGTATATGTCAATTCTAGTTTCAGAATTTATAAGAACAATAGAATGTTTTTGAATATTTTAAAAGGAAGGTCTGCTCCTTATTCACCTCATCTTTCTTTTGAGGTGTCTTTCCATGATTTATATCACATGTCCCCAAATTCTTATTATACATACCACAGAGATTTTTATATGGTCATTGGTTATGTGTGGGTATATAAATTATATTACTTAGTGTGAAGATAGTTGAGTAAAGGAATAGACAAGGGGAAAGCAAGTAATTCACTTAAAATCTAGAGAATGTTACAATGTTGAAGGGTAAGTAAAAGCAGATGTTGTGAAGTTTAGAAAATCAAGACATTATTTTTCTGTTTCCATTGAATTTTTTAAACATTATAAATAAGCTTTGAAGAAATACAGAATCCTCTGTTTGTTTTCCTGATAGCATCTTTTGTAAAAAAAAAAACTTTATCAATGTTTATTTAAGTTATAGACTAAATGATATCTCATTGTAGTAAAAGAACTGACTATACTTACTGGTAAATACAAAGCTAGTGCTGAAAGTACTTATAATGTCTGAGTTACTTAGCTGTCCATTTAATTAGGTCTTTGGGGTTTATGTTAAACAGCTCAAATGTTATATGCTATCAGAATAGAAATGTCAACCAAAGCACGTCACTATTCACATGAATTATACTTACTCTTGTATTTTATGGAGACTTTCATTTTTATCTCTAGTAGAAATGACTTGCTTTATTAGGTTTTGCAGTTATTTTGAAGAAAATTGCCTAAGATTTAAAAAATAAGACTAGCCATGCTTACCTGTCCTCCATTCTCTAACTCGGACTCATATTAAATATTAAGAAGTCCTACACTGTGTTCTCTAGATATAAAAGCTATTTTTTTTTTTTTTTGTCGTGGGCCTTGAACTCTGGGCCTGGGCGCTGTCCCTGAGCTTTTCAGCTCAAGGCTAGTGCCCTACCACTTTGAGCCACAGCACCACTTCCAGTTTTCTGCTGGTCAATTGGAGATAAGAATCTCATGGACTTTCCTGCCTGGGATGGCTTTGAACCGATCCTCACATCTCATCTCCTGAGTAGCTAGAATTACAGGCATGAGCCACCAGTAATCCACTGAACTGTCATTCTTTAGTTTCAGCTGGAAATCTTAACATCCAAAAGAACTCATAATGATTGCTGCAGCTAGGTGTTTGCTAGCTCAGGGAAGCATAGGCTTGGCCTCAGGGCAAGTGCCCATCCCTACATACTCCCAATGGCCCTCATCATGTGGAGTTACCCAATGTCTTCCAGCTGTTAAGCATGTCTCAGGCTCAAAACTACATTCCCATTGAGGATATTTTCAGGGTCTATGCCAATTCTGGAAATGACTGGCTGTTAAAATATGGAACAAGGGAAATCAATTCATATCAACGACATAAACCGTCATCTGTCTATTATTATATACATTCAGCTGGGTCACATATGACTCAATAATCAAATTACCACCCTATATATCTTAAATCTGCACATTCATTTGAACACCATGTGGACATGGGAAAACAAAGGTAATCTAGGATGTCATCTCTTTATTTTGTTTCTTTTAAATATGTCTTTTTTGTATGCATAAGTGAAAATGCATGTAAAAATTAGAATATATCATACGGAAAGTTAATGTCTTCAATCAATCTCTGCTCCCATCTCTTGACATATACTGTTAACAGTTTCACATATAGCAATTACTTTTTAATAATAATGGAATTTTTATTGTTGGTAGTATACTTATGCAATTATGGCTTTTTAAAATTAATCTAAGTAAAATTATTTTGAGTCTATTAATTTAACATGGATGAAATTTAAATAGGGAAAATAATGTGATCTGGTTTTTTTCACATTTCTGATTTGTATAAATTGTACAATGTACAGGGTTTCTTTTTTTAATTAAATTTTATTGACAAGGTGATGTACAGAGGGGGTACAGTTACATAATAAGGTAGTGAGTACCTTTCTTTCTTTCTTTTTTTTTCTTTTCTTTTTGCCAGTCCTGGGCCTTGAACTCGGGGCCTGAGCACTGTCCCTGGCTTCCTTTGCTCAAGGCTAGCAGTCTGCCACTTGAGCTACAGCGCCACTTCTGGCCATTTTCTATATTTGTGGTGCTGAGAAATCGAACTCAGGGCTTCATGTATACGAGGCAAGCACTCTTGCCACTAGGCCATATCCCCAGCTCTGGGTACATTTCTTATTTGTTACATCTTGTCTTTTGTAGGGCTTGAACTTTGGGCCTGGGCACTGCCCCAGAGTTCTTCAGCTCAAGGCTAGCTCTCTACCACTTGAATTATAGCACCCGTTCTGGTTTTCTGGTGGTTTATTGGAGATAATAGTCTCACGGTCTTTCTTGCCTGGGCTGGCTTTGAACTGTGATCCTAAGATTTCATCCTCCTGAGTAGCTAGGATTACAGGTGGGAGCCACCAGTACCAGGCTCCTACAATTTTCAAAGTAGACTTTATTAAGATCTTTTCAGACCAAGCCTGCAGTCTACTTTGATCGTGTTCTCCCCTTCACTGCCTTCTCTCAACTCTAATTGGTTTCACCCGCAGTAGACTCCCAATTATGTTCATGTCCATTTTTTCCTTTAGATATAGCCTCTATATATGAGAGCAAATATGTGCTACTTTTCTATTAATTATGCTTAAATCCTTTCTAAAGAATTTGAAGCCAGGCACTAGTATCTCAAACCTGTAAACCTAGTTACTCAGAAGACTGAGAGCTGGGGATTACAGCTTGAAGCCAGCCTGAGAAGACTCATCCTTGAGACTCTTCTAATTAACTACCCAAAAGGCAAAGCAGTGTGCAAGGATTTGAATTCAAATTCTAATACTGGCACACACACAAACACACACACACAATGCTTGAAACAGTTTGTAAAAAAAAACTCATTTAAAAGATATTATGATTTTAAGAATACATCAGAGAAGGGTGTGTTGACTGCTATTAATGGAAAGCTATACAGACAGTATAGCTGAAAGTGTAGTGAAAGAACCATTGATGAGTTGGGCAGGATTATGGAACCAGTAAAAGAGAAGGCAGTGTTCATGGCTGTCAACAATGGGAAGCCATTATTACTCCCAGTGAAGCCAAACAGAGGGCTGACCTTAAGGAGCTCTACCCTGAGAGGCATAAAACTTATGTTTAAGAAAATGTAGATGGGAAGTATTCAACTTTCTCCCTCTTCCTATGTTTGAATTCTTGTGGATGTTTTCCATTGTTGGAATTTGACTGGAAGTCAGAAGGCAAACAGCAATACCATTGATATAGTCCTTAGGAATCATCACCTTTCTGAGAATAGAGCCTGGCTGAAAAGAGAAGACTAGATCTAGAGAGACAAACGAAGAATGAGTTGTGTAACTCAGGATCCTGATTTCTAATTTCATCGAGATAGCTGTTATACTTCCATTCAATTTTTCTGTTATGAAGCAGAATATTTTCATCTCAACTCCTGAAGTGTAGCAAGTTAGTTTAACAAGGCTTCTTTGTTGTGGAACAAAAATGTTTTCTTTTTTATACTACATTTAAATTGTGTTTATTTATTTATTTATTGCCAGTACTGGGCCTTAATTACTCAGGGCCTGAGCGCTGTCCCTGGCTTCTTTTTGCTCAAGGCTAGCACTCTGCCACTTGAGCCACAGCGCCACTTCTGGCTGTTTTCTATATTTGTGGTGCTGAGGAATCGAACTCAGGGCTTCATGTATACAAGGCAAGCACTCTTGCCACTAGGCCATATTCCCAGTCCTTAAATTGTTTTATTATTGACAGGACAACCAGAAGTTAAAGATGTTTGTCCATGTCTATAAAGTTGTGTGCATAGCTTGGCACAAGTAGCTCATACCTACTCAGGAGGCTGAGATATAAGGATCACGGTTCAAAGCCAGGTAACCTGGGCAGGGAAATCCCAGAGACTCTTAGCTCCAATTAAACACCAGAAAACTGCAAGTGATGCTGTGGCTTAAAGTGGTAGAGTACTAGCCTTGTCAAAGGAGTTCAGGGCTAGTGCCCAGTCCATGAGCTCAAGCCCCCAAGTTATATGTATAGAATGGGAAATCTCTTTGTAGGGCACTGCTTAATTGACTTGGACAGAGATGAACATCATTCCTTAGGAGGTAGAGATATTCTGAAGAAGATTGCTCAGATGGATTTCTATGCTTCATTTTAGAGATTTCTAGGAAATCTGTGTTTCATGTACACAAAAGGAATTTCCTTTTATGTATCTTGAAGGCTTATTAGACAATACAAATGTGTTTGAAAAATATAAAAATCTTTGGAAATGATAACATTTCCATCATTAATCAAGGAGCAATGGACTTACAGGAGTTATTTGAGTCTTATTTGAGTTATGCTCAACACTTTCTCTTGAACAGATATCAAAGTGCCTATGATAGAATAAATACTTAGGTTGAAAATAAAGGCACCTATTTGCTTCAGGAATGAAGAGAGGAGAGAGCCTATATGACTTCTCTTAAGATTCTTTTTTATTTCTGATCACTTGACATTTTCCCTTAGACAAGACTATGTTGTGTCTTCTGAGTGTGGGTTGCCACCTGACATTAACATTTTCAGAATGGAACCTGTCTTTGCAAAGGCTGGAGAACATTAGAAATCATAGATTAGATTTCTGGATGAATCATGCTCTCAGAATTTGAGAAACATTATGAGAGATAGACAGACAGGCAGACAGACAGATGTGCTAGTTCTAGAAACTTGAACTCAAGGCCTGGGCACTGTCCCTGAGCATTTTTTTTTTTTTGGCCAGTCCTGGGCTTGGACTCAGGGCCGGCCACTGTTCTTGGCTTCTTTTTGCTCAAGGCTAGCACTCTGCCACTGAGTCACAGCGCCACTTCTGGCCGTTTTCTGTATATGTGGTACTGGGGAATTGAACCCAGGGCCTCATGTATACGAGGCAAGCACTCTTGCCACTAGGCCATATCCCCAGCCCCATCCCTGAGCGTTTTTGCTCAAATTAGCACTCTACCACTCGAACCACAGCTCCACTTCTGGCTTTTTTCGTGCTTACTTGGAGATAAAAATCTCACAAACTTTCCTGCCCAGGCTACTTTAAACCACAATCTTCATATCTCAGCCTCATAAATAACTAGGATTACAGATGTGAGCTACTGGCACTCAGATGAGAATGATGTTCTGACATACATTTCCTCCACCATTTTAACATCTCTGAATTCAAGTTGTATTTACTAATTACTGTAGCCTTACAACTAAACAATAGTATTTCTTTTAGTTCCACATAGAAAACAATAATTCACTTGATAATTCTTGGCTATTAGAGTTGTGGAAATAGAGAATAGGTTTTAAAAATGAACCCTTAAAAGGCATTCATAAGTACAATTCAGGTATTTCCCTACTTTGTCATACGTAACCACAATTTATCTCTCAAACTAGAATATAGAACTTTAGGAAGTTGAAAACTAAACAACTCATGGGGGGGGGGGTGGGGAGGGAAAGGGGGAGGGAGGAGGTGGGAATGAGGGAGGAGGTAACAAACAGTACAAGAAATGTATCCAGTGCCTAACGTATGAAACTGTAACCTCTCTGTACATCAGTTTGACAATAAAAATAAAAAAAAAGAACTTTAGGAAGTTGAAAATACTAATTACTTTCTGACTTGAATATATATTATATATATTATTAAGTACATAATATATTATGTATTATAAAATATATATAACATGTTATATATATCACATTTTTTCTTAATTTTTAACCACACTTGATTAGTATCTGATGGATACAATTACCCAGTAATAACACTAATGTATTGTACTCAGCAGTAAGATTCATATAACATGTTTTTCTGTTTTCATCAATATCATATAAACATCTTTATTTGATTCAGTACTTGCCCAAGATCTGAGCTAACTATCAAGGGGATTTAGATCCTTGAAGATATATTGGATGTTTTATAAATGGGTAATCACTTCGGAATGTGCCTCAACTTGGACAAATATCCTAGTATCTTTCACTTTTCCTTTTTGTATGGGCATTGTACTTTAGCTTGTCTTATGAAGTTATTTCAAAGTCTCCTTTTAAAGAAACTAGGTATTTCAGGGCCTTATGTGAGGAAAGCAGCCTCACGTAGCAGCTTGTCCCATGAGGAAAGTGGCCAGGATTAAGAGGAGGTGAAGCTGAGTGAGGCAGTTTGCTTCTCACCTCTGTACCCTATCTTCACTGACAAGCACCATTTCACTCAAAACTCTTCTTGATTTTGGTATATGTGGTGACTCCATAAGTATCTTAATCATTTCCAGGCTTGCTTAGAAATAGTCTTAGAATAAACAATCTCTCTTTGTACCTCATTATGCCCTGCACGAGGAACATAATGTGCAGTTCTGGTCAGCAACCCTCAATGAAGACATGATTAAAGTGAGAGTCCAAAGAAAGTTAACAAACACAAACAAAAGAATAGGTTTTTATACTCATTAATTAGTTTATGTTGGGGAATTAATTTATTAAATATTTTTCTTAGGGTAGAATGAAAAGAGGAGAGCTCTAGTTTCATAGGAAGAACGCTGAGAAAGGGACTATGTATAAAAGATGTTCTTTTATTTATTAAAGCCAATTATAGTAGGACCTAGAAAACTCTCAGAAGCATAAAGGAGATCTACTACAATGAATAGAAAACTTTTGGAATGCATAGGAGTCATAGGATTGAAAATATGAAGAGATTTATTGAAGGTGTAGATAAGCTCTTAGATGACAGAACAAGGAAACAATGGCATTTTGAAGTGTGTCCATACCACTTGAGAGAGATCATTCGTATCCATCATATATTCATTGATGTACCCATCCAAAGAAGAAAAATGAGTATGAGTAGGGTATATTTTAGACTCATTAAGTCAATAATACGATTGCCAAAATGTGGGGAAAACTGTTGAATTATCCATGCTCAAAGAACAGTTCAATAAAAGAATTGCCTTGAATATGGGGCCTGGGAGTGTGGCTTAGCAGTAGAGTGCTTGCCTGGCATGCATGAAGCCCTGGGTTTGATTCCTCAGCACCATATAAACAGAAAAAGCTGGAAGTGGTGCTATGGCCAAACTGGTAAAGTGCTAGCCTTGAGCAAAAAGAAGCCAGCGACAGTGCTCAGGCCCTGAGTTCAAGCTCCAGGACTGGCAAAAAAAAAAGAAAAAGAATTACCTTGAATAGTAGAGAACTGGTGTTTCTAGCCTCTGTGAATAGTGTATCTTATCATCTTAGAATCTGTTCATTGTTATCTGAGGAGAGAACAGAAATGTGCACAAAATATTGAACACAGGCAGAATTAGGTATTCTGTGGCCTCTTTCATTAGCTACAATGTTGCTTGTGTTAAACTACTTTCTTTTTGCAGAAAACCAGAGTTTTATCTGCAAATTAATGTGTAATAACTGAGACTCAGCCTGTGTGTGTGTGTGTGTGTGTGTGTGTGTGTGTGTGCGCATAAAATATATGTTGCCTTTAAGCTTTATCCTTTTAAAATGTTCCTGGAAAAGGCCTCTATTTTCTTTTTTTTTACTTAAAACTGGAAATGTGATAGAAATATTTGTAGTAATTTTTTTTTACAAATAAATTTTATTGGCATTCTTTGTTGTCTCTCCCAGTATGAATTAGTTCCTTGCATGATTTACTTCTGTTTTCAACAAAGAAAGCTGAAACTAATTTACACTGAAACAGCCTGTCCCATAGCAGCTCTATTAGGGTGCATGTGGTACTGTTTCTCACCTCCTATCTTATGATAATTTTTTTCCTTCCCCACTATACTGGCATGTTTTTAAAGAACATCTCCACATGTGTTCACAAGCAGATATTTGTACAAATGAGGGAGACATATTAAAAATTATGGGAGCACAATCTGTTACTGTCACAGATTCTATGCAATGTAGCATTACTGAGTTATATTTTCAGAATTTTGTTCTATAAGATGGTAGGGTAGATGAGTGCTCTTAAAAATCATACCTCTAAGGGCTGGGGATATGGCCTAGTGGCAAGAGTGCTTGCCTCCTATACATGAAGCCTTGGGTTCGATTCCCCAGCACCACATATACAGAAAACAGCCAGAAGTGGCGCTGTGGCTCAAGTGGCAGAGTACTAGCCTTGAGCAAAAAGAAGCCAGGGACAGTGCTCAGGCCCTGAGTCTAAGCCCAGGACTGGCAAAAAAAAAAAAAAAAAAATCATACCTCTAAACCTAAGAAAAGGATGAATCAATACAATCATACATTATAGTATCATAAATAGCAATAAGATAAATACCTAATCATAAAAAAGGAAATTGCTTTATTTAGTTTAAAATATCTGAGAATCCCAAGAACTAGAAGAAAATATATTTTGCTTAGAAATCATTTTGTCGGGGCTGGGAGTATGGCCTAGTGGCAAGAGTGCCTACCTCCTACACAGGAAGCTCTTGGTTCGATTCCCAACACCACATATATGGAAAACGGCCAGAAGGGGCGCTGTGGCTCAGGTGGTAGAGTGCTAGCCTTGAGTGAGAAGAAGCCAGGGACAGTGCTCAGGCCCTGAGCCCAAGGCCCAGGACTGGCCAAAAAAAAAAAAAAAAAAAAAAGAAATCATTTTGTCATATTATTTCTTTATGGCTTATGTATGTTAGGTAGGATGTTCATGGTAGGTGTTAATAAGAAGCCAATGCCTGTACCATACATTCTTCAAATGATTACTACCTTGTGTAATCAAACAGTTAAAGAAATTAATCTGAATTTCCATAATCTGGCAGTATCATTAAGCCTAAAATAATTTTAAGTCCTTTAACACAATTAAATCACATTGAAAATGTAATACTAAATTATCAAAATATATATAAGTGGCGATATTGTTGCAGAAAATGATTTAATGTCAGAGCATATGACCAAAATTGATAAAGAAAACTATGTGTCTTAAAATATTAACTGAATATTCTGTAAGTAAACTTATCACACCTTATAATCCTTTTACAATGTAAGAAACATTTATTGTACATTATTTTATGTGACCCACAGGAATTCCATATGAATGATCATTTCTCTTTTATAGCCCAGGTCACTAGTTTCAAAGAGGAAAAGCACTTTAATCAACATTATACACTTACACATGTATACACACACACTCACGTGCAAATTTCCTAGTTCACTTCCTTATTGCTGACTTCTGTCTCCTCCTCTGTTTACTACTCAGTCAGAATGACTTTACCCTCCTTTAAATTCTTTCAAAGCTGCTATTGCTTGTATGCTCATATTCCTAATGCAATGAATGAAGCTCTCATTTCTGTCTTTGCCCCTGCCCCTCTTCAAGCCCAAGCTCAAGGGTTGGAATTTTTTTTCTGGAAAAATCAGTATAACACTTTAGAGGTTGAAAACAGTCAAAGCAAATACAGAAGCAAATCAGCATGACCATGTTCCAATATGACTTTCTTCCCATGGCCAGGTTTAGTTGGCAAAGAATAGGTCTCAATCCCTAAGGATATGAAAAGAAAATTGCAGAAGTTCTATTTATCTTTTGCTTTTATTATTTTTTTTAATTTTTTATTATAAAACTGATGTACAGAGAGGTTACAGTTTCATACGTTAGGCATTGGATACATTTCTTGTACTGTTTGTTGCCTTGTCCCTCATACCCCCCTCCCCCCTCCCCCTTCCCCCCCCCCCAGGTGTTCAGTTCACCTACACCATACAGTTTTGCAAGTATTGCTTTTGTTGTTGTTTCTCTTAATTTACCCTTTGTCTCTCAATTTTGGTATTCTCTCTCAATTTCCTAATTCTAATACCAGTATACACGGTTTCCAATATACTCAGATAAGATTACAGAGATATATCTTTTGCTTTTAAAACCATACTTTTAAAATGTTTGAGAAATATTTTATATGTAAAATACGTAAGTCCATAAAACATATAAGTAAATAAGTCTACCCATGTTCAAAACATATGCCTGTTTTTATTTCTACATGTAGGTTTTGTATCTCATTGAGAGAATGATCCTTGCTTCACTGAACTGTTGGTGAAACAGAGGTTAGTCTTACAAGACAAACTGTTGACAATTCTCTGAACATATCAGACTCTTCTTCCTGCCTGTTTTTCTTCATGGTGTTCTCTCATTGACCCGAGTGTCTCTTTTGCTTGTTATTTCCTTCTTGTGTCTCAGATTTTAGTAGGTAAGTGCTCTACCACTTGAACTAAGCCTGCAGCCTATTTTGCTTTGCTTATTTTTAAAATAAAGTCTTGTACTTTTTTGGCTGGGCTAGCCTCAATCCCCACTTCTTATGTAGCAGAAATTACTCACATGTACCACCATGCCTGGCTAACTTTTTGGGTGGGCTGGTCTCACGTTGGGATCTTTCCACTTTCCATCTTTATAATACCTGGGATTATGGGCATGTACTACTATATTCAGATTTTAGTTTTAAAATTTAAAGATCTGTGTAATTCTTTTCAAAAATAGCTAGAGCAGTATGTACTTGATGTTTCTTTACCATTTAGATTTTATCCAAGTGCAGTTTTTATAATTTATAGCTAATGATTCAATATCTAAGGGTTTGAAGATGTTCCTCTTAGTTAGTGTTCTTGCTGAATTGTGTCATGCTATTTTTTTCATGGCTGAAGACTTGGCCTGCAAGTTTGCGTAGAGCCACCATATTGATTCAACTTCTTAGGGACTCTCCTTAACCTGTTTCTCCCTCCCTCCCTCCCTCCCTCCCTCCCTCCCTCCCTCCCTCCCTCCCTCCCTCCCTCCCTCCCTCCCTCCCTCCCTCCCTCCCTCCCTCCCTCCCTCCCTCCCTCCCTCCCTCCCTCCCTCCCTCCCTCCCTCCCTTCCTTCCTTCCTTCCTTCCTTCTTTCCTTCCTTCCTTCCTTCCTTCCTTCCTTCCTTCCTTCCTTTTTTGCCAGTCCTGGGGCTGGGACTCAGGGCCTGAGCACTCCCTGGCTTCTTTTTGCTCCAGGCTAGCACTCTACCACTTGAACAACAGCACCACTCTGGCTTTTTCCGTTTCTGTCTTTCTTTGAAAGACTAGTCACTTAATAAAAACTAATTCAGCATTGATACTCACTAGACACTATGTTTTAAATGTAGTATATAACTTGGGGGAAAGAGGAGTTGGGAGTAAAAAAGGAGGAAGGGTGACACTATTCAAAAAGAAGTGTACTCACTACCTGACTTATGGAACTGTATCCCCTCTATACATCTCTTTTACAATGAAAAAATAAATTTAAAGCTTCTTTCTATGGTCAAAAAAAAAAAGGAAAGAAAGAAAGCATGAGTAGCTCCTTGCAGAAAGTTTATTGAAGGGAAGTTTCTATTTGTTTCCTCACCTCATAAGATCTGAACTTTGATTTCTGCTTCCCTTTGCCTTGAGTGATCTACAAATAAGAACTCAAAATATACATAACTGAAATAAATAAGAAAGACAAAAATAAAAAATAAGAAAAAAAAACAAAAAATTCTTTAAAAAAAAAGAAAACATTTACCTAATTGATAAATATTCCAGAGCAAAAACATCTTCAGTGTTCATTCTTTTGTCTCATGAGTAGCTAGGATTACAGGTGACCTATCTTTTTTAATTTTGGTCAGTCCCGGGGCTTGAACTCTGGGCCTGGGCACTGTCCCTGAGTTCTTCAACTCAAGGCTAGCACTCTACAACTTGAGCCACAGTGCCACGTCCCTGTTCTTTCCAAGTTTTAAAATTTTATTGTAAAGGTGGCATACTGAGGGTTTACTGTTACATAGGTCAGGTCCTAAGTACATTTACCTTTGAACAGTGTCACCTTCTCCTTCATTGTTTCCCATTTTTTCTCTTCCTCCCCACATTGTATAGTTCATTTCTAACATAGTGTCATGTTCAATAGTCTTACCTAGGCTCTTGTTTCATTTGGATTGGAGCCTAGTCATTTTGTGCTTTCTTGTCAGCTTTTTTGGTAGCTTTTGTTTTTTTAAAAAATTGTCAAAGTGATGTACAGAGGGGTTACAGTTTCATATGTAAGGCAGCGAATACATTTCTTATCAATTTAGTAGCTTTTGACTTCAGTAAGAAGGCTTATCTGAATAACCTAGGCTACCATATTTCTTTACACAGTACTCGATTTTCAGTTTTACTATATTTGTTCTGCCCTTAGACATGTTCAAATCTCATTTCAAGCATTTCTTCTTCCATAAGGCCTTTTCTTTTATTACTAGCCCTTGTATTCAGGACCCTGCACTCCTACTTGCCTTTTTGCCCAAAGTTGGTGTCCTGCCATTTGAGCCAGACCTCTGCTACCTGGTTTTTCCTTGGTAATTGTAGATAAGATTCTCATAGTCCTTTCTGCCTGGGCTGTGGTTGGTTTATTTTCCTATTGGCTTTTTCCAAAGAGGCTGCAGGTTCCTTGAGAACCGATAGAATATCTAATTTGCTTTTTATATTTCTATGGCCTAGCATAGTGGCTGTCCCTTAAGAAATGCATGTCACCTGAATAAATGAATGAAATCACATATAACTTTCTGATGGACTGTAAACACTCATTGAGAAAAGGTATGGTTTGCTGTTTTGTTTTCAGTGTTTAGTACAGTATCTGTCACATAGACATCTAAAAATTATTTGTTGATAGGGCCTTCCATAAACCTGTGATTGAGATAGGCTATGGAACAGAATGACTAATACAGTATACATACTAGAAAACAAAGTATATTAATGAATTGAATGTGATTTTGGTAATGGTAGTTCCAATTGATGGTAGAATTATTATGAGTTTTGAAGGAAGACAATCTGAGTTTTCCATCCGAATGGAAGAAAAATTGGAGTGTTTGGGAATTCACAGTGCATAGTTATTAATGATCTAGGCTGAGACGGCTGAGTTGAACAAATCCTGTAACCAGAAAAGATTGATGGTAACTATATTGTTTAAAGTTTTTCAGAGACAAATAGGTAATTGATTTATCATATATTTGATTGCATATGTGTGAAAGAAGATTTTTCTTTTTAGGGGAATTACATCACACACTTATTAAGTCAGGGAAATCCTATGGCAGGCTGCTTTCCATCTGGAGTCATATGTCTCAGTCCAAGTTTGAAAGTTTCAGAATCAGGTCCACTGATGCTGTAAATTCTGATGTGGAAGAGAAAGAGAAATCTACTCCAGAAGAGGGAGGAGGAAGAGAGAGAAGGAAGAAGAGAGAAAGAGAATGAGGGAGTGGGGGAAGAGTGGTAGCAGGGAGAATTTTATTTCCTGCTTTTTAAAAATCTATGTACTGGTGCCCAGTTAGGTTCTGTGTGCCCACATTGAGAGTAGATCTTCCCCATTCAGTTCACCGATAAACATACAGTTTCTTCCCGACACAACCTCACAAATAGTAGTAATATTCTAAGAGTTCTCTAGGAATTCCAGTTAAATTGATATTGAAACTTAGCTATCACAGTGCAACTCAGTGACACAAATGGATGGAGTTTCAAGAAGTTTTCTTTGTTTTGCATTCTGGCCTTCACATCCAATTGTTACTTTGAATTACAATGTGTCTTGAGTCACACAACATATGATCTACTCAGCATGAAATCAACAAGCATGTGTGTGTGTGTATGTTTGTGAGCATGCATACATGTTACCAGTTGCAAGGAAGGCTAAAGTTTCTGGACAGGGCTTCTGCCAGGTTTGTTTTGAAGACTTTAGAATTGGATTCTCTCTAAGCTAATTCACCTGACTGCTCATTTTTTAACTAAATGTTCATCAAACCTAAGTCTCCTGTGGTAATTAACTGCTCTTTCCCTCCCTCCTCAGTGTGTTTCCTCTTTATGTTTTGGCCTTAATGCTTTCCCACTCCAGCATGCCTTTCTCTGTATCTACTTAGGAATCAAGGCCCAAGTAATGTTCCATCTCTGCTAAGACAGTCTTTTCCTCTGCTCTGTCTAGCCCAGTAACCAAACTCCTATCATTTATTGGAACCCTCAATATTTTACATTTAATGTCATCCTTCTTAATTATTTCTAAGACTCATCCATTCTTTTTTCCAAATCTTCATTGTTGCTTTCTGTCTTTACTGTTCATCTGTATTCACCTGGCAGGCTGTCCATCTAGTTTTGGTCCTGTTATGTGCTAAAAGTACTGTTGAATATCAACAGCAAGCATCTACAGACCTCTCAAATCTTCAGTTCAACTTGCTCCTTTATGAAAAAATCTGTGTACCCCAGGAGTTATGTTATGTAGAGGATCAATTTGTTAAGATTTATAGTCTTTGCAAACATGAGAGGGGAGAGCATCAGGTTTGTTGCTTTGGGCATTTAAAGATCAAAGTCTGAGTGGCACAGCTAGAATTTCTACCTAATCATGATGATTATGGTTGGGTACTTACTCTTCTCCTGACTCTTCTGCAAAAACCTCTGCCCATAGAGCATCATTTATTCTATAATAAGTAAAGTTCCATGAGGATGTTATATTGTTTTCTTTTGCTGACTTCCAATGCCTATAGAATTTGGTTTAAATCAACACATTGGTGAAAGTTACACCAATTGAATTTGTTTAATCCATATGTAGTTCAAATGGAAGAATCACCAAAACAAAGTATTTTATTACTTCAGTTCTGTTTATAGGGTATTCTCAGCGTTTTATTTAGACTGTCACAGCTACTCTGCACATAGCAGAACCTATCAGTGGATTACTATATGTGGGGTTTCCATAAAGGCGTGCATACTGCCTGCCCATTTTCCCATGGGAAGCTCTGCCAGCCCTTAGAGTGCCCTGTTGTGTTAAGTCTCCTTTTGGAGGTGGCCTCCCCTTAGGCAGTCATTCTGAAGAGCCTTTCAAGAACCTGAAATGTTGCCATTGGAGCGTTTCCCAGAAGGAAATTGAACCACAATTTTTTGAAGTGCAGGGAATTCTCTATGTCATATGTCTAGACATATTCTGATGTGTTTTTCATTACAATAATGCAATAACATGGGCTGCACCAAATGATAGGGTAAATTCATTAAGATTGTTTTCTTGTCTATTTCTTTCACAACACTCAGAGAAAAAGACACTATGAACGACTGGTCTGTGTGGCATCTGCCTTTCTTTCCTTTCAAATATCTTTGAACTTGATTACAGCTTTTCTTCTTTATCATTTTGCTTTTCACAGTTTTTTGAGTACAGAAAAGTAAGTGTTTTTCAATTCTCCCATTTTCCTGAGTTGATTAGAGAAAGGAAAAGAAACCATCCTGGGCTGACTAATAGAGAACCAGGGAATTACAAATAAATCAGCAGTTGCATAAGGGAGAGAATGAGATTTAACTAAGGAAATTGGGGCCTCTGCTGCCATGAAGAAAATAAATGAGACAATGTAGAGTCATTATAAGAAGACTGGGTGGTCTACAAGAAAGAGAGCAGATTGTGCAAACTGACATTTGAAGAATCAGCCTGAATGTTGTTGCTTGGGACCAGTTGGTGTCATAGCAAAATGTGCTGTATTCATGGAACACTTGTGCTAGGCAGACAAGCAAGTCTCTGACATATTGGAGGGCTTAACCTTCTAATCTCTGAGGTGTGCTTCCTATTTAAAATGGAAAGTTCAGGGACCCTTACCCTACGAATCTCCCTCGAATCCCAGCTGGACTGTCCCTGCCTCAGCAGGGATCAGAACACACCTGCAGAGAGAGCTCTTTCTTTTCTAACCACCTGCATTCACTTCCTTCATTCATTTACAGTGAGAACTGTGGTTCCCTAACAGCCACCTTCCTTTACCAGCTTCATTTTATACTAAGAAGTGGCTATCTTTGGCATGGAAAAGAAGGAAGACAGGCAGGCAGGAAGGGAAAAAAAAGGAAAGAAAAGAAAAGGAAAGGAAAGGGAAGGCACGGAAAGGAAAGGAAAGGAAAGGAGTCAATGTAAGAAGTCAAATAAATCTCCTAACTCATTCTTTGTTTATATTTCTGATATCATTTTCTTAACCCACTGAACTTCCTGGCTTTTACATTCTCTTTTACTTTTACCTGCAGGATCTCTATGATTCTACTCATTGTGTTTAGCTTTTAGGATAGTACTCTCTATTTTTATTTCTGACCACAAGTAGTCATATTTCCCATTTCTAGATGCTGGGGAATTTGGGAGTTTGAATGCTTGACTCCATGGTTACTACTATAGGCCATGGGACAGTTCTGACCTACAATTGTTGTTGTTTTGTCATATTTAGGCTTTTTTGCATTATGTTCTCTAGTGAAATAATTGTTAACATTTAAAAACTTCAAAGATTAAAATCTGAATTCTGATTTCCCAATTTAAAAAAAACCTGAAGGATTAGTAACTAACACCTAGGCATATATTTCAGCTTCTACCTTTAATTCTCTGTAATTTCCATCCTTACTTCTCCCATGGTTACATTGATATACTTATTTTTTAATTGATTAAACTTCATTTTCTTTACTTAATTTTCATCTATATAGACTTTACTTTCCATTTAAAATATTTTATTTTATTGTAAGTGTGATGTACACAGGGATTACAGCTATATAAATGAGATAATGAGCACATTTCTTGTTGAACATTGTTATCCACTCCCATGTTTTTTCCCACTCTCCCCCCAGCTCCCTTCCCCCCTAAGTTGTAAAGTTCATTTTCAGCATAGCTTGTGAGTATATGAGTCTCGCTATTGAGTTGGTTCATCCATGGTCTTTTGTACCACCATTTTGTTATTCCTCTTCCCTTCCTCAGGCAGCTTAGTACAATTTGCTCTATGAAAGTTCCATACACTGGATGATTTAATAGAAATTTATAACCTATAGTTCTCGAGGCTAGAAGTCTGAGATCAGGATGCCAGTGTAGTTGTGTAAAGGTCCTTTTCTGAAAACAAGACTGAACAGTTTCTGGAGCTCTTTTCTAAGTGTAGTGATTTTCGTCATGAAAATTTATTTCTGTCACTTAAATTAACTCCCAAAGGTTGTACTTCCTAATATCCTTTCAGGGATATGATTCATCATATGAATTTGGGGAGGATCCAAGCATTTACTCCATAGCCTAGAATTAAGAGAGTAATAAGCTCTCTGTGTGTGTGTGTGTGTGTGTGTGTGTGTGTGTGTGTGTGTGTGTGTGTGTGTGTTGTACATACATGGGTACATGCATGTTGCTTTGGGTTGGTACTGGCACTTGAACTCAGGGTCACTTACTCTGTTAGCTTTTTTGCTCAAGGCTAGCATTCTACCACTTTGAGCACACAGTTTCACTTCTGGATTTCCTGTAGTTAATTGGAGATAATCTCATAGCCTTCATTTCTTGCCTGAGCTGAATTTGAACACTGATCCTTAGATCTCAGCCTCTTGAGTAGGTAGGATTACAGGTGTAAGCCACCAATGCCTGACTTTTAGCTGACTCTTAATCTTTTTCCTTGAAAAGATACCTTTTAATCTTGTTACCTATCTATCTAATCTCCTTAGTAACTCTTGAACTCATGACCTCTGTTTAAACTTAGCTGAAGGGGTTCTTGCTAGTTGGCTCCTGATTTACATCTAAAACAGTTGCTTAGTGCAACTCTGGTTTTCATATACCGTTCATATTTATCTGATCTGAGATTCTAAGCTCAAGCAAGGGTCTAAGGAGCAAAATAACTTTGGTGCCTGTTTGTACTTTCACTTGGGATAGAAAAGATCGTGTCCCAGACCAAACTATCAACTTCAGCAATACTTCACCACAACAACCACAACTGCCCCTTCCAAATATCTTGCTTTAGCCTTCACCCATAGAATCCTAAAATTGATCCACTATTGCAGGTAATTGTAACAACAAATACCAAAGCACCAACTTTTGGGACTAAATAATGCTCCTCTCACCAGCAGTAGAACAGAATTCATGCACTGTAAAGCTAGCAGGGGACTCAGACACCGTGTGGTCAAATCTCTTCGTTTTACAGCTAACAACATTGAAACCTATGGAAGAAAACTGTCTTAAAAAATGGGTATTGTATCTGGTAGATAGGGACCCAAAAAGAATAGTGAGATCCTTTTGTTATTTCATGTTGTTGGAATTGATATGAAACAAAGATTTTGTACACAGTTGCAAATAAGTGGCATCTTTACCAATTCAAACTCTACCAAATAGTGAGTATCCTCATAATAGCAGAAGTATGATAACAGCTTTGTAATAATAACAGAATTTCTAGAATTTCTTCTCCAACTTCCTAGAATTTAATAAATGTCTACATAATTAGTTTGAACGTATTTGATTGAATTTTATACATCTTTTACCATGTATAGCAAATAATTTATCCAAGTTATTTTACACAATTTTGAAAGTTTTGAGTGAATAAACAGACATTTACTGTGATTTGAGTCTGAGAAAATGCTGACTATAGGACCACAGGAATATATTCCAAATTCAGAGTTGCATGGGTATCATCTTTGGAACATGCATAGAAACCTGCTCATATGCCAAGTAGAAAAATATGAATTATCCATTGGGCACAAGAAGGTTTGTAAAAACGTTGTAGGCATTAGGGTTCTAGATGTCTGTTAAAGATGTTAGTATGTATATATTTGTATGATTATATATAAATATACACACATGAATATATACATACACATTACATATTAGTGTATAATATAATTATATTTCTTCTAAATGGCAAATGTATTCAGTTGCCAAAAGGAGGCATATACTCACACCATAGAGATAAAATATAGGAGTAAAATATTTACCAAAAGAAACTTTGTTCTCAAATGAAACTTAACAGAAATTGTCAAAATAAAAAGTGTAATTCATCAGTAGAGAGTTTGAAAATAAAATTGGTTTGCTTCTAGTTGTACCCAAGAATCAGTCAGAGCCATAAACCATTTATTTTGAAAAGACTAATGTATTTTATCCTACCATTGCAAATGTGTGCTGATTTAACCAGGAAAATTTCACGATTTTCATATTCAGTACTTGTCAGCTAGAAGAATCAAAGGAAATGGTGAAAACCCTCCATTTATAGTCATTTGTTCTTTTTGTAACTCACTTGCCTAAATTCTCTGATTTTATTTTAAAATTGATTGGCCACAAGCAAAAGAATTATATAAATGATAAGAAATTCAGGATCTTCCTACAACACTGCTTTAGGTCCCCATTGTTATTGTATTAGAAGTGAAGGCAAAACAAAATTGCTTCCAAAAACTGAAGCTGGGTTAAGGAATGTCAAGATTGTAAGAACTAAAAATAGTGAGCCATGACTAAAATGAGGATACAACAGCCATATACACATATTTGGAAGTTCTAAATCTAAGGGGAAGAAAGTGGTACTGCATTCCTTTGATATAATAGCAAAAATTTAAAGAGATTTATATTAAGTCTCAAATAAAAATGATTAAAAGTCTGTGAAGTTTTACATAAAATGGCCATTAGCTTTCTTTTCAAATGAAGTTAAAAGAAAAAACAAACTTTAGCAGTCAGAATGTGTTAACTTAGTTACTTCTTCTAGGGAGGAGAATGTAAAGATTTTGAAGAGTTTTAAGGTTTGGTAGAGCCAGGGTTAAAATCAGTTCCATGTCCAGATAAAGATTTTCGGAAGTTTGTGTGGGAGAAAGAAAAGCCTGATGGTTTGGAAAGGTGTGATGGACATGGATGAATGCTTGCCCCTTATATGTGAAAATAAATTATCTTTCAGTGTTGATTTGGCTGCAGTCACCAAGTCTGTGTCTAGTTGGAGGTGACTGCACAGCAGGGTAGCCAGAATGTAAGGAAGGGAACTGTGACAGACCCATTGTGTGTGAACCTGGTGGGAAAGGGTCTTGGAAGATCTACACATTATGGAAATGTGTATGTGTCTGTGTTACTTTACTTTATTGAGTTTGGGTTTATTATTTTGTGGAAGTAACAATACTCGTGAGATATCAGTGTCTCCTTCTGGGCTTTTAGTCTAATCTTTGAAAGACATAATGAGATGGGAATTTAATCTCCAGTTTACAGTTATGGATGTTCATGTCCTGTCTTGGTGCCTTTGTGGAGATGGTTGAACAACCGTCACCTAAGGAGTTTACAGCTCACCTCTCCAACAGAGAGGTCTCAGAGTTGGACCTCCATGTATGGCAACTTAGGTATATCAGGAACAATGTTTTAAGAGGCACAGGTGGATTCCTTCCAAATCACAAGAAATTCTAAGATATCACTTCTATATCTCTTAATAAGCTAAGCCATTAAATCAGTCTAGATTCAGGGGAAAAGAAACAAGATTCTCTCTGCTCATGGAGGATTAGTGAAGTTCTAGCCATATATAATCTACTTTAGACTATCCAGCATCACAAACTATTTACATCAACTTCAAAACAGTCTTCTTCCCATTACCCACCCATAAAGTCTCATTATGACGCCTGCTCAGAGCCTAATGCTCATTATTTAAATCAGTTCCAGATGTAAGTGAAATTCTTTGTGATTTCTGAAGTACACTATCCCATAGTTCAGTTCTTTTCAGGCAGAAGAATTATGAACTAAATTAGAGACACGTTTATCTATCATTCCTTCCTCCTGTACATATAAAAGAGTTGTTGACAAATGTGTAAGATATCTACAATAGCCACTGCCAGCCACAAAGGCACAGAACCATAAATTTTTTTTTAATTTTTAAAAAATTTTTTATTGTCAAAATGATGTACAGAGGTTACAGTTTCATACATTAGGAATTGGATATATTTCTTGTACTGTTTGTTACCTCCTCCCTCATTCCCTCCTCCCCTTCCCCCTTTCCCTTTCCCTCCCATGAGTTGTTCAGTTCATTTATACCAAACAGTTTTGCAAGTACTGCTTTTGTAGTCATTTGTCTTTTTTACCCTGTGTCTCTCGACACAGTTTCCTAGTTCTAATACCAGTATACACGGGTTCCAATATACTCAGATAAGATAGAGAGATAGTGCAGGTACACCACAGGAAGGGGATACAAGAAGATCATCAATAATAGAAGTTACCATGCAGATTTTTAACAATTCCTAATTCCAGCTGGGCAGATGTCACCAGTTAGTAGAACTCATTCTCATTCCCTGGAAATTTAGGAATCAAATTCCATTTTTCCTTTGGGGGTTATCATTTTGAGCTCTGGTTCAAGCTTATTATGCTCCCTTTTTAAATAGAAAACGTTGTTGTGAGGTTAGGCGGTATCAAATTAAAATGTTTTATTAGACAAAAGCCAAATCTGTGTTTTATTTCTAGAACATGTCTTCTGTACCCTGAACTGTCTGAGTGATGTGGACATTGATGTTAAAACTTTTAGAAACTTATTATTTAGTTGAAAGGGTACACCTGTAGGATTATTGAGGCCTGTTTGTATGTTAGAAAGCTCAAAGGGTCACATATGTATGCTTCTGAATATTCTTGGTTCTTTTTTTTTTTTGATAGAATACTTTGTTGATGCCTATTAGGTACAGTTGATGTAACACTTCCATTATTTGTGAAGTCTCCTGCTTGATTTTTTTTTGTCTGAATATCCAGTGTATTGTGTAGAGCATAGTATTGAAATCATCTGCTATCATGTGTTCAAGTCTATCTGAGTTTTTTTTTTTTTTTTTTTTGCCAGTCCTGGGGCTTGGACTCAGGGCCTGAGCACTGTCCCTGGCTTCCTTTTGCTCAAGGCTAGCACTCTGCCACTTGAGCCACAGTGCCACTTCTGGCTGTTTTTTTTTTTTTTATATATATATGTGGTACTGGGGAATTGAACCCAGGGCTTCATGTATACAAGGCAAGTACTCTTGCCACTAGGCCATATTCCCAACCCCTATCTGAGCTTTTATATCCTGTAGCAATTCTTTTATGAAGCTGGTTGTACCACAGTTGGTACATATATGCTTATGATTGTTAAATCCTCTTGAATGATCTATAAAGATGATTAAGCATTCTTTTTGGTTTAGAAAGTATCACAAAACAATTGTAGAGTCTTTTTGTTGTTGTATTTGGGATTGAATTTAGGGACTAGCTAGGAACTTTCAAGGCAAATGCTCTACCACTTGAGTCACTCCTCTAGTTTTAGTCCTTTTGCTTTTAGTTTGTTTTCTAGACAGAATCTTGTTCTTTTGCTGGGTTGTCCTCAAACCAAGGTCCTATTTCCATCTCCCAAGTAGCTTAGACCATAGACATGTCTCACCATTCCTGACTTGAAGTCAACTCTTAAAATTCTCACTTTGAAACTGCTTTGCTTGTGGGGCTATGGATCTGATCTTTGCCCCAAAGCTGTTTATAACATTGAGAATTTTTGTTCTGAGAGAGAATGGATAGTCAGAACAATTGTATTTAAGCCTCGATTCCCTAGTTCATTTCCTCCAAATCCAGTTTTGTTTTTAAAAAAAACTCTGAACAATTCCTTTTCTACTTAATTTCCCTTCTATTTTCAAAGTTACTGCCAACCACAGACTTGTCAGACTTTCCACCACTATGTTAGAGTTCCCCTTTTTCTCTAACCTGAATGAGTGCATTTCTCATTATCCTTCCAGTTCTCACCAACAGTCTCTCCAGAGCCCTTCATCTCTCACTACCAGTCTCCTTGAGGCTCATCCAATTTCTGCCCACCACCCAATCCCCAAAGCCAATGCCACATGCTTTTGGATTTTTAAAATTACTACTGAACTCTATTTCCTGGTATAAAATTTGATTCCAGTTTTCTAGTTATGTACAATGTCCTAATCACCATGACTTACAATAAGAAAGCATTTTATTATGTCATATAGTTTTGTAGTCAGGTATTTGGAAGGGGCTCAGCTTAGTGAGTCTTTTGCTCCATTTAGTATCAATTGTGATCACTTGGTGGTATTCAGTTGTAGAGGAACTGGTTTTCCAGACCTCTAATGGTTCTACCCACAAGTGTATGATGGTTTGACTGAAAAACTAGATCTATTGGAACTGCCAGCTAGAGCTATCTAATAAGGGTAAATCAGATTTCTCACAAGAAATATTAAAGAAAATAGATGGAATTCAAGGATCCTATTATGACATAGGTATTTATTTATTTTTGCCAGTCCTGGGTCTTGAAGTCATGGAGTAGAGCTGTCCCTGAACCTCTTTGTGCTCAAGGCCAATGCTCTACCACTTGAGCCACAGCACCATTTCCAGCTTTTTCTGGGTAGTTTATTGGAGATAAGAGTCTCATGGACTTTTCTACCCAGCTGGCTTCAAACCACAATTCTCAGATCTCAGCCTTCTGAATCGCTAGGGTTACTGGTGTTAGCCATCAGTGCCCAGAGACATAGGTTTTAAAGTTACTTTAGCTCAGTGGGTGAGTGCTTGTCTAGCATAAATAAGGCCTTGGGTTTGATTCCCTATACTACACACACATCCAAAATATTACTTTCACTGAATCCTGCACAATTGGTATTAAAGGAGCCCCTATCAAGCGAAATGGAAACAGATTTTACTTCTGAAAAGGAGGACTAGCAATCTGTGTAGTTTTTGTAGTACTGAGTTTGAAAATCACGTCTTTTGCGTACTAGTCTGTTTCTTTTACAATGGAGCCATCTCCCAGACATCTTTTCCTAGGGTTATTTTTAGAATAGAGTCTCACTGTATCTCCCACTCCACACCTCCATCATGTAGCCAGTTACTTTAGACTTCCTATTGTTGCTGGAATCACAAGTATGCACCACCCCATCCACCTTCCTTCTCTGGAAATGGAATCTCACAGACTTTTCTTCCAGGCTGGCCTGAAACTACTCAATTTCAAACTCCCATGTAGTTTTGGGTGATAGGCACACATCACTGTGCCTAACTGTGGATTGAGAAAGGTGTATCAAACTTTTCTGCTCTGGCTGACCACAAATAATTATCCCTCAATCTCAGCCTCCCAAGTAGCTAGGATTTCAGGTATGCTAGCTAATGCTAGCTACTCAGGAGACTGAGATCTGAAGATCTCACTTTGAAGTCAGTCCAGGCAGAAAACTCCATGAGACTCTTATCTACAGTTAACCAGCCCAAAAGCCAGAAGTAGAACTGTGGCTCAAGTAAGAGAACATTAGCTTTGAGCCAGAAAGCTCAGGAACAGCACCCAGGAAACATGCTCACCATGTTTTATAGATGAAGGACATGAAGAAGCAAACCTTTTAGGAAAATGCCTCCTCCTCCTCCTCCTCCCCCTCCTCCTCCCCCTCCTCCCCCTCCTCCTCCCCCCTCCTCCTCCCCCTCCCCCTCCTCCCCCTCCTCCTCCTCCTCCCCCTCCTCCTCCCCCTCCCCCTCCTCCCCCTCCTCCTCCCCCTCCTCCTCCCCCTCCTCCTCCCCCTCCTCCTCCTCCCCCTCCTCCTCCTCCCCCTCCTCCTCCCCCTCCTCCTCCCCCTCCCCCTCCCCCTCCCCCTCCCCCTCCCCTTCCCCTTCCTCCTTCTCCTCCCCAGTCCTGGTCCTTCAACTCAGGGCCTGAGCACTGTCCCTTGTTTTTACTCAAGGCTAGCACTCTGCCACTTGATCCACAATGCCACTTCTGGCTGTTTTCTATATATATGGTGCTGGGGAATCGAACCAGGGCTTCATGTATATGATGCAAGCACTCTTGCCACTAGGCTATATTTCCAGCCCATAGGTAAATACTTTCACTTTAACATAAGAATAAAGTTTTACTTGGGCTTCTTGGCACAGGACAAAATAAGGGCCCAGAAAAACAACAAATCAAAGAAAGTTGGGACAAATGGGACTGCATCAAACTGCAGAGCTTCTGCAGGGCAAAGGACATAGCTTGCAAGATAAACAAAGCCCACAGGTTGGGAAAGGATCTTTACTGGCCATACAACAGACAAAGGCCTCATATCTAAAATATATGAAGAACTAAACAAATTAAATTCCTCCAAAACAAAACCACAAAGAACCAACAGCCCCCTTTTGGGCATCTACCCAAAAGACCACAAACAAGAACACACTAAAGCCACCAGCACAACAATGTTCATCGCAGCACAATTTGTCATTGCTAAAATATGGAACCAACCTAGATGCCCCTCAGTAAACAAATGGATCAGGAAAATGTGGTACATATAATCAATGGAATTTTATGCCTTTATCAGAAAGAATGACATTGCCCCATTTGTCGGGAAATGGAACTTGGAAAAAATTATACTAAGTGAAGTGAGCCAAACCCAAAGAACCATGTACTCTATGGTCTCTCTAATAGGGAATAATTAGCACAGGTTTAGGCTAGTCACAGCAGAGGATCACAAGAGCCCAATAGCTATACCCTTATGAACACAAAAGATGTTGCTAAGTGAAATGAACTCCATTTTATGGAAACAAGTGTTATGTCACTGTTGTAATTACTTTCAACATGCCATGTGAAACCGTAAAAAAAACACACAAATGAATAGATTAATGTAAAAGAAAGCTATATGGTGTAAACCACTGTACAATTCATGGCGGGGGGAGTGGGAAATGGGAAAGGGGAGGCAGGGAAAAATGAAGGAAGAGGTAACAAGTTGGATAAGAAATGTAGTCACTGCCTTACATATGAAACTGTAACCCTTCTGTACTTCACTTTGACAATAAAGAAATTTTTTTAAAAAGAGTAAAGTTTTGACCTTTCCGAAAAGATTTATAACACAAGTGGCCTCCCAATTGTTGCAAGTCATAGGTCTTTGACATGGTCACAGGGAAACTGCAGTTTTTAAAGTGATAAATAATTTAGATCTAGCTCAGAAGTATGGACCTTTTTTTTTTTTAAGTGTAAAACCAGTAAGAATCAGGAATTCAGTACTGCCTCTTCCCTTCCTTAAATTTCATAGCTTTCCTTATTGACTGGTTGATTGAGATACATGACCCAGTTTATGATGACCATAGTTTCCTATCTTTGTGTTATTAGAATGCACTGGCTAGGATACAAAAAAATGTCATGGCCACTGGGAGAAATAATGTATTTGTATGCTCTGCCTTAATCTTGCAAAATCTAAATGTGTTAGTGTTCTTGTTTCTCAAGAAGCAGCATTTTTCCTGACGATATTTTTGGCCTCATTTTAAATGGTGTACCAAGGAGGAGAAATGGAACCGATGCTCATATTTTAAAAAGCATAAATAAGTATACAAACATTGTAAACAATGGAAGAACTTTGTGCATGAGCCTGGAAAGAGTTTTTAAGAAATCCTTTCTGTGTAAAATATAAAAATAGAGACTTTATTTTTTGGATAATTTTGGTGGACTCTAGACTTCTTTTTAAATTCATCTTTTTTTCCACTAAAAAGAAGTCAGAACTAAAAAACAATTTTTATCTAGATTCCTTTAAGGAGTGATATAAGTGCAACACCCATGGGGGAAAAAGGGGATTGTTTTGGAATCTGGCATAGAGTAGATCATTATTGAAAACTTCATCTACTTTGCATGAAATTCAAGAAAGGCTTTACTTTCTGTCACCACATATGGATATCAATAACACACTTTTGTTTTCTAAGCACAAGCCAAATCAAAAGCACTACTAATACTAAGTCTGCATTTCAGTTTTTAATCAATCTGAACTTGTTTACTGCCCCATTTCAAAACTCTGCTGGGACTGATTTAATAGTTCTTGTTATGTTGCATATTTTCTGTTTCTGGAATGATCAAGCCTTTTGATAAATAATTACTCAGCCTTCACTCACTTATTTTGCATTACCATCTGGGTTTGGTGAGAGATCCCTAGCCTCTTGCATTTGCCTCTTAGCAAAGTTCCAGCAATGGATCACAGTCTGCTCTTTGCTACATTGCCACTTTCAGGCATATTTTTTTTTTTTATTGCTCCCATACTTCGAACTTTGTTCTGGTTTCACAGAAGTTGGTTATTCATGTGTTAGTGCACAAAATGTATACTTTAAGACATACCTTCTTTGCCCTGGACAAAGTATTTTATATGTATGTTTCCAAGTTCGCACTTGACACTCAGACCTCATTTCCTCTGGCCTGTGTTATACCCTCTGAAGTCTCATATGAGTTGATTTCCAAATAGATTTGGGGTGAATACAGCCCCTGTGTTTCCTTAGCCTCAGTGTGTCCCCAAACCCTTTGACTCACTGTGACTTTTAAAGGTTTTTGAAGTCTTGGAAGAAGACACTAGTTAAATTATTTCATAGTTCCTGTGTAGGAGATTTCTTTGTGATTAGTGAAGCTCAGTAGTTGCTTGAGGCCTTTCAATGGTAATGTCTTAAAACAAACTACACTAAGGCCAAATGATCTGGATACCATTGTGGTGTTTGTCTCCTATTTAAGGCAGATCCAGAGGATCTTTAGGGAGCAGTAACCAATCTTTATATGAAGCAGCAACAGTGTAGCACTTCCAGCTGCATTCAAAGATACACTACATTTTCATTTTTTTCTTGTTTCTTCTGGGATTTAAAAATCTTCTCTTCTGCATGATCTGACGATACAATTTCAAGTTGGTGGCAGAGAATAAGTCAGTAAAGGCATACACAATCTCTGATGTGTACATCTTCATATAGCAGTCCACCATCTACACCAGGGAAACCTGATCAGAGAATGCTCTGCAACAGGTTTTATTTTTCAGACTGTCACGTTGTCAAGCACATTGTTATTGCTGAGTGTCAGTAACAAAAATGTTTAGGATTTCAATAGTAATATTTCTAAAATGATTATAAGAGTAATATTCGTAAAAATTTTCAAATCCTGTTTTTACTATAATAAATGTATTGAGAAATAGTCCAATTTAGTTTTTATAAGATGTCTTTTGAAGCTATTTAACTTTCTCCTGCCCAGTTACCTGCATCATATCCTTCTTTGGAGACAAGGAAAGTATAAGACCACTATATGTCATAGTCCATGACTGTGAGCGAAGATATAGGTAAGCTGATTTGACAGGCAATTAAGAGATTGTGTATGCTCTAGCTTTCCAGTCCTTTCTAGTAGAAGTAGATCAGGGAAAACTTGAGATCAGGTATGGAGAGGCAGCATTGCAATGAGGTGTGGCGGGTCAGAAATCTAGAACCACAGTTCCTATGTTGGAATTCTAGACCTGCGTTTCACTAGCTGTGTGACTTGGGGTATTAGTCAATTCCTTTATGATCTTACTGCCTCATTTGTAAAATAAGAATCACAGTATACTTCCTAATAGGATCTTTGTGACGATTACCCAGATTATTTACATAAAACATTTAGAACAAGTCCTAGTAGAGAATAATTGTTTACTAAAATTATAACTCTTGTTCTTGAGTATCAAAACTAGAAACACTGGTAATAAACTGTCATCATGGATGGGTATGGTGGCACATTCTTGAAGTCTTAGCTACTACTCAGGAGGCTGAGACAAGAATATTACTTGAACCTAGGAGTTTATGGCTGGTCTAGGTAAACTAGTAAGACCTGGTCTCAAAAAATTTAATTGTGTCAGCCAAACGTGATCATGAGTTCCTATAATCCCAGATATGCAGGAAGTGAAGATTTTAGAATCATAATCTGAGGCCAGTAGGACAAAAAATTAGTGAGATCCTATCAAAAAATAAGCTGGTGATTTATACCTGTAATTACCGCTACTCAGGAGGAAGAGGTAGGAGGATTGTTTTCAGTTGCAGTTCTGGGCAAAAGCATGAGACACTATCTGAAAAACACAGTAAAGCAAAATGATGTGGCACAAGTAATAGAGTACTTGCCTAGAGAACAAGAGTCTCAGACTTCAGTGGCTGGGAATATGGTTTAGTGGTTAAGTGCTCACCTCATATACATGAAGCCCTGGGTTCAATTCCTCAGCACCACATATATAGAAAAAGCCAGAAGTGGGGCTGTGGCTTAAGTGGTAGAGTGCTAGCCTTGAGCAAAAAGAAGCCAGGGACAGTGCTCAGACCCTGAGTCCAAGCCCCAGGACTGGCAAAAAAAAAAAAACAAAAAAAAAAAACCCCAACAACAAAGAAAACAAAAAACCCAAAGAGTCTCAGACTTCAAATCTCAATATCACCAAAAAATAAAATAAAATATTAATAAGAATTTGTTAGCATAGTTCCAGGTACTAAGAGACAACATGATCCCTGTGTTCGTTCACTCTGCTGTCCAGAGTGGGAGATCATTTCTCAGATACACTAGAGTGGAGAAATTTTGGCTCTTCAGAATTCCCTGAGTGAGTAGATTACAGAATCAGATTAGAGAACTCTGGTTTCCTAATTCCTTGTTAGGTGATGGACTGCGATCAGGATGAATGATGCTAAACAATGCCTTGGCTGTTCAAAGCCTGACCTTCCAGGTCCAAATGGAGATTCCAAAACAAACAAACATGAGTTCTTTGTTTTTGTTACCCCGGGGTGGAGACTGCTTGAGACTGGGGAATTCGGCTCATTACTTGTAGTGTGGAACTTGAATGTCTGGGGCTTTCTTGAAATTGAGTTCCTGTCATGACTTTGTTGTTCTCCATGAAACCCACTCTTCATATTTTAATTATGATATAGTAATGAAGAGTTGGTCCCTGCCCCCAGCAGTGTGTCTACGTTCAACTATACGTGCATAGACTCTCTTAAACAATGGGAAATAATGGACTTTAAGTAAGATGTTTACAGAAACTTATAGGAACCCTCATTGCTATAATAATGATGCCTACAAATAGCTTCAAAACTGTAACTATCCAAAACACTCCTGTATTACAATATACCCTTTTTATTTTTTTTCTAGAAACCCTCAATGTAGACAATCAGCATTTCTTTTCTAGTTTACTGCATACTCAGAAATGATGGTAAACTTTAAAACTATATAATTTTAGATTTGAAAAGAGTATTTGTGATCTCAAGAAGTAGTTTTTAAAACCAGTGCACAAGATCTCCTAGCACTGTAGATGGGATATACCATTGGGCAAAGAGAGTATGAATAAGACAGTCTCCCCTTTTTCATCTCCCCACAGCAGGAAACTTTAAAAATATTTCAATGTATTGGTTATCTCCACAATATTTATTTTGAGAAAAGAAAAGCTTTTTTCAGGATAATGGTTGACAAACAGTAATGGAGAGTAAGTTTTCTCATTTCAACCAGGAGAAAATGAATGATGATTTAAGCCATCAAGCTTTGGAGTTTTGTCATAAATTTAAGAAGTTGATCATGTTTTAAGCTAAGTCATGTCTGAAAGAACGTTCTTTGTTTTATAATTCCTAATTTTTCATTTCCTTTTTTTTAAGCCTGAAGTCTTTTTTGTTTTGTTTTGAATACATCATAACAGTTTTCTACTTTAGATACGTTCAAAACAGTACATCAAAATTCAAACTTTATAAACCAAGTTGCTGTTAGTCACTTTATATAGTGCCAGAGTTTCTATAAATATTGAGACAATTCCAATAGTACATTCAAAATTGACATGGTTTTTAAAATCTTCTTACTTGTACATTAATATCTGAAATGAGTAATTAAAGGCAAAGTTAATGAAGACAATGGGAGCGCATTTGATAGTTATAGATCTCTGTTAGGGAAAACAAATGAGCATGCAATGGAAAGTATACAGAGGGCTTCAGTGGTGAATCAGATTGGCATGTATGCAGGTCAGAAGGGTAATATTCTGAAATGTGTTTCATACCATTCTAAGGACCTAAGTTTTATCCTGGAGATAAATCAAGAATGATTTGCTTAGATTTGTACTTTTAGAAGGTCACTTACTTTCACATGGGACTGGAAGGTTACATGTATATTTGTGTAGGAAAAGAGAAACCATTCTGAACGAAGTGACCAGTGAAAAGTGAGAAGTCAAGAAGTGGATATATTAAGCCATAGTAAGAAGACAGAAACAAATGTGAGATCTATACTCAACGGAATTTTACCTAGCTATTAGAAAGAATAATATGTCATGTTCAGGGAAAGGGATGGGCCTAGAACAAATCGTGTTATGTAAGGTAAGCCAAGCTCAGAAACACAAACAGCACAAGTTTTCTGTCATATGCAGAAGCTAGATCAAAAATATACTGGGACATGATAAATTATAGAGGACTCTAGGCATTCACACACAGTGGGACCACAGGAGGATACTCTTAGAGGAATACAAAGGCACAAGCCTATGTACATCTGATCACATAAAATGGTATTTATCAAAATGAACTCCAGAAAAATGGAAACAAGAAGTGCTTTTCATTGTGGTTGTTTTTGTTTTTCTTTTTGTCTTGTTTGGTCATTGATCTATCTTTAAGGAGGATATGGGGAACATAGAAAAAGAGGAACAAAAGGTGAACAAATGCGTGCAAACAATGGTACGCATTAGACACTGTGGAAAATGAACTTGTGGGTGGAGATGGAAGGGAAAAACTGGGAGAGAGCAAGGGAAGGGGTAACTTTATTCTAAAAGAAATGTACTCTTTAACTGATTTATGTAATGGTAATCCCTCTGTACAGAGCCTTTACAATAACAATACAATTTAAGAAAAGAAAGCAGAAATGGAAAAACTTAAATTTTGTTTACAGCTAAAGGAGAAGAGGAATTAGGATTACCCCAGGTTCCTGGTTTGGGCAACTGGTGGCTAGTTTATCAATCTCTTCAATAATAAATTATAATTGGAGTATCAAATTGGAGTTTTGGGAAGATGGAATAATGCTATCAGCCTCAGATCAAACCTGCATTTTCATGGCTTAAACAAATGGAAATAAATCATAAAGAGTTTAATATACTTTGAAAAGTACAACTAGGTAGTACAGAGACATATTGGTAACAATGACAAAACATTGTGCAGAAGACATAATGAGAAGCTGAGTAACATGTATCTATTATAAACAATTTCACACATGCTTTGATGTACACATGGATGTATGAGCCATACTTGTATAAAGGATATGATTCATGCTTTCAGAAATGTGTTTTAACATTTTCACTGAAACATTGAATAGACTGATGAATTTTATAAAGAATGCTTTTATATATTTAGTAACCGTTTAACTGTCTTCCTTAGAAATGATTTGAATATAGATTTTTATAAATCAACTGGATATCTCAAAAGTATTTCCATAGAGTCAAAAATGTCCCTGGACCTCACACTAAATATCATTTTTTCTATCTTAAAAAAGAAACTTCAGAAAACAGAAGAATATAAGAAATTTCCTTACAAATTGTTAGACAACTTCTGGTAAACTGAGTTTGTTTTTATTATTGTTATTATTTGGTAAGCTGCTCCACTTTAAGGAAATTGGAAGGTATTTTGGAAACTTCAGCATGATATCAAATATGAGATTTTCCTTCTCAACATAACTGAATATTTTTGCTGTTTTGAAATCAAAATAGACAGTTTCCTATGTCCTAAATTCAGCTTCCAGATAGCCATGTGGCAGTGAAGAAAAAAAAAAAAGAGAAAAATTCACATTCTACACTATGTTTGTTCGCCAGCTTTAAAAACATATCAACAAGCTGAGAGTATCAAATTCACATGTCTGTTTTTCTATGGCAAGTAAAGGTTACTCCTTAATGTATTATGGGGGAGAGGATGTGGGGGAAAGAAGCTATACGAGAAGCACTTTCCTAGCAGGAACTGCTTAATCTTAGCTTCTCTACTTATGCAGTGAAAAAGAATAAGGATTTATTCACTGATGTTTCCCTGACCTCCTTACAGTCACTTACTTAAGGTTAATCTAGTTTAAAGATGGAATAATATTTACAATCTTTCAATTTAATTTGAAGGCTTTCTACTTTTTGTGGGGGTACTGCTGAGAGAAGCGGGGTTCCTGATTGTTTAAGGAAAAATGCATGTAATTTGTCCCCTGCCTAATTCTCCGTGATGTGCAAAAATGACAAAATTGATGCTTACTGTGCTGTCTTACATGTTGATTTAGCCATATATTTAAGTGCACTACCAGATTTGATGGCCACAGATTCTGCCAAAGTTAACATATTACTAGACCAGAAACTGAAAGCACTTTTTTCCTTTTTATACATTTACTTCAGCAAATGCTGTACCTAGCGAGGGTTGCTCCTACTCAATAGAAATAGATCAAATCTGTGTGCTGTTTATAAATGGTGACCATCTCCAAATCATCATAGCATTGAAACAATCTACAGTCAATTATGAACCCAGATTCACCATATTCTCAGTTGAAAAATACAACTTAGTTTTGAGCCCCTGCTACATTGGAAGCTCTGGGTTATTGAAAGTAAAGCATCATGCCTCAAGGGAAAGGGGGAGGGTGAAGGGCAGAATGAGGGAGGAAGTAACAAACAGTACAAGAAATGTACCCAAGGCCTAACATATGAAATTGTAACCTCTCTGTACTTTGACAATAAATAAGAAATATTTAAAAAAAGAATTTTTAAAAGGCAAAAGTAAATATGTAAGGCACATGAGCTAATTTTTTTTCTCCTAGAACAACAGTATTTCTAACAACTGCATTTAAACCTTTTGTTCTATATCTTTGTCTTTTCCCCTTGCAAATTCATAACTACGGGGACTGGGAATGTGGCTTAGCGGTAGAGTGCTTGCCTAGCATGCACAAACCCCTGGGTTCAATTCCTTAGCCCCACATAAACAGAAAAAGCCAGAAGTGGTGCTGTGGCTCAAGACATATAGTGCTACAGTTGAGCAAAAAGAAGCCAGGGACAGTGCTCAGACCCTGAATCCCAAGCCCCAGGACTGCCAAAACAAAACAAAAAACATTTGGGCAGTTAGGTAAATAGAAAACTGGTTAGAAATGAAAGTAGGGTGAGAAACAAATTAATTCTAACATTTGTGTTCCAAAGTTGTATGGGCATAAACAGAGAAGTAAAAAGAGTCAGATGGGTATAAATATGATTCTATGTACAATCAGATATCTAGGCATATCGAATCAGACATTTCCTTGTAGTTACAATTTTTTTTTTTTTTTTTGTCAGTCCTGGGGCTTGGACTCAGGGCCTGAGCACCGTCCCTGGCTTCTTTTTGCTCAAGGGTAGCACTCTACCTCTTGAGCCACAGCGCCACTTCTGGCTTTTTCTGTTTATGTGGGGTTGAGGAATGGAACCCAGGGCTTTGTGCATGCTAGGCGAGCACTCTACCACTAAGCCACATTCCCAGCCCTACTGCCCAAGTTTTAAAACATCAGCCTGACTCTTTCCTAAATCTCACCCATATATTTAATCTGTCACAAGTACTTAAGAGTTCTTTTTCTTCTATCCAAAGATAATCATCTTCTGAAAGTAAGCCTCTATGTCCTCTCATCTGGGCTACTTTGATAGCATCTTTCCTCTGATTTTCTTCATCTTCCTTCTATATATTTTTTCATTCCATTGCTACTTAGGTACCCTCAATAAGTCTGAAGATATAATTTGAGTTCTTGCGTAGCATAAAAGATCCTTCTAACTAACTTCATCTGCCCCTTACCATTCCATTTATTAAGAGCTACTTACAGCTCTTTCACCTCTTTATCCATCAAAACCTAGCTCAATAATTAATTCCTCCAAAAGAGCTTCCTGATCCTCAAGCCTAATTTATGTCTTTGTAGAGATTTCAGAAGCTTTATAACTACCTTCCTTATAGCATAAGCTTTATCATAATCATAAGGGCATCTGTGTCTCTGAATTAGATTTCAGATAACATCCTTGAGAGCTAGCCTTAAGAATATGTTTTTTATTGTGGGTCAATTTTGCCTCAGTTACAAATAATATGAAACAGAAGAATGACTATGGCAATAAATACCTTTACGGTTTTTAAGATATGATGTTAGTGATTCCAGCAAAAATACAGAATTCTATCTACTAATAGCCAAGTCTTCTAATAATGACATCTTACATTGTGCTTGAGTTAATGATCCCTATCAATCGCCTTCCTCCTTTGAGTTATACTTAGTAGCTGGTTCCTATTCTTAAGGTGGTGGTGCCAGATTAATTTGTTTAGGGCATTGGAGATAACTAAAACCTCACTCATTTGATTATACATTATATTCTAGGAGAAAATAAGAGAGAGCTTGGGTAAGCACAATGGACTATGTGAATACAAGTGATGTTAAGAGAACTTTATTTATTTTGTTTATGTGGTACTCAGGAACAGAATCAGGGCCTCACCATGCATGCCAAGCAAGCACTCTATCACTAAGCCACATTCCCGGCCACAAGCGAACTTAAAAAATGTTCACTCTATGGTGTCTAAAGCTAGACAGTATGATTTGGGGGCCCACTCCCTACTATACATTCTCCCTACTTCCTGAATAATCCCTACATTCCTTAGGAAATAGAGACGTTAGTCCATAATAGGAAGCGAACATTAAAATGGAAAATTGTTAAAAGGATGTATGTATTTGAGATAATTAATTTCAGTGAATGTATAAATGATAGTGCTTTTTGGTATTTTATTAGAGGATTTAGAAATTAAGAGAGTACATGATATCTGAGTTTGTGAAAAAGGAAAAGACTTTCACAAATGCTAAGGGGGAGTCTAGAGACAAATGGATAGTTTTCAATTGTTACAGTCTTGCCAACCCTAATATTTTTCATTATTATACTGACAAATGAGAGAGAATGCATCCTAAATCACATCAGAAATCCTGAACCTGGTGAATATGGCTTAAATGCTTAGATGATAATGGACAGTATGTAATCATTTAATATTTTCTTAGGTAGCCTAGATCAAAGAGCATGATAGCCATTTCAGATGATAGTCAGGAAGCCATATTTCTTTATCTTTATTTATATAATATAGTGATTGCTCAACTGTGAAATTTGGAAATATCAAAAAGGTCTTGTGAATATGAGCTTTTCATACTCAAAAAAGCTTTAAGTTAGGACAAAGGCATTATATAAGTAAAAGTACAAAAGAACGTAAGGTGAAAACACATAAGAAAAACCCCATAAAAATCTGCAGAATATAGAAACATTTTCCTAAGTGATTTTTCCTGTCAATGTGCAAATAAATGGAATTGCAGACGTTTCTCTGTTGAGCAGAGCCATGTGGGGTTAGTTTGGAAGATGATTCTTGGCAACATTTCGAAGGAAGGCCATGATTTGACATTGATGATCTGTGAAGACTTCTGGGCTGGGAGAATACAGACATATTAAGAGAGATTTTAAAACATTTTTGAAATATGAAATATGTCAAAAATAGATACTAGTGAAATATAACTAGAAGTGTTTTCAGGGAAAAACGAGTCTGAGCGTAAATAAGAAATAAAAGGAAAAATCAACAAAATCATTACTGAAGTTTGTGAAAAAAATCTGTTAAAATAGGACAAAAGGGAAAGATATATATATATATATATATACATATATATATATAAATAGCATGGAGAGAGAGAGATTGAGAGAGAGAGAAACATTAGAAGCCTTGATTGATACATGGTCAGACAATGACTTAAATACAGGAAACAATCCTGATGATTTTAGGCTTTTCTGTCTAGAGGATTCTGGAGCAACATTACATTACTTGTCTCTTGGAACAACTGATCATTAATAAAAAAAAAAATAGGATGACATTGGCTTCCAGGGAGCTCACTATTGTGTAACAGAAGGTATCCTGTTAAAAAAATTACACATCGCTATAAATCAAGAGTAGGCAAATTTTTTAGAGATTCTCACAAAGAAGGGAATTTGGAAAAGAATATAGAAGGCCAAAGAAGTAAATTCCTCCTCTGTTAGTAAGACATGTAAACATTTAAAATATATATAGTTTCATCCAAAACTTGGAAACTTTTCCTTATTCCCCATCTTCAACTTGCTTCCCATTATAACAACTGCTTCTGCTTTACTTGAGACTGTCATCCAGTCTATCATGATGCGTGTAGCAGGGCACATTGTAAAATAATTTAATGTTCATTTATGGAGAGAGAAAACATTTCCTAAATCTTCTTTCCAGGCCACCTGTAAAAGTAGTGACAGGGTGAGCTAAGTAAACAGGAAAGCCCGCATCCTCCATTTCAGAAACCAAACATAGAAGGACAGGATTTTCTGGGTAGGTAGGTCAGTCATGATCCACATCTGAACATCTGCTTTTCTTGGCCTTTCCTCTCCCTTGACATAGAAGTTCTTGACTTTATTCATGTGAGAAAGGTTTCTCTTATTACATAATAGAATGGAAGAAATTTAGCGACTTTATGCGTAGGAAAAGAGAACAGTGAAATACATTGATTAAAGAGCATGCAAAAGAATACATTATAATGGGTTAGGAATTTTAGAATTTTTTAAGTCATTAAATATTCTGTCTTGTTAAATTTGGGGGAACGTGTAAAAAAAAGTTAGCAGAGCAGGTGAAGTAAAAAACTGCCTGCTATCATCAGAAACGAAAATAGAAATCCACATGTCATTGCATGGGAAGAATTGGCTGGAATCTCTGTATTTCACTTTATGTTCTTGATCTGTAGTTAATTTTTGATTATAGCACAGCCTTGGCAGAAGATTCTGACTTGCTACGAATGTTTCCCCCCCCCCCCCAAAAAAAATAAAAATCTCTGGCATTTCCTGTTGGTTGGAAGCTGTTTGGCTTTCTGCATTCGTATTTAGTGTTATCATTGGCCAAGCACCTTTGCTGGGTAGGAAAATACTGGTGCAAATTTTACTGGCAAGGTGGGAGTAGAAGCCATAAAAATTCTCAATTTCCCTTTTAAAAACTTAACTCATTTGTCCAAAAGGAATGAATACAGAAAGACAGAGATTTTAAACTTCCCGTACATCTGGGTACGCCAGTGTATTTTGACTCCAAGCACAATAAAACAACCTTACATGCTGGTGGTATATGACATAATGACCCAAATATGTTTTTAAAAAATCATTTATTGCTGTACATAAACAGCGAAGTTAGCGCAAGGGATGATAAAATAACATGGGTAATTCTTCCTTTAGCTGGGAACTATTGGCCGCCCATTAGGATTCCAGATGTAGCCCTATGTGCTTTTCCATTTGTTTTCCAATGTCTAGTGCTTATGCCCTTGGTACCTTGACGGTGCTTGTCAGGCATGTTGGCTTTTCAGCTTGAGGTCTTCCTTGGAGAAACATACTGATCAGGCTTCGGGCTATAAAGCACACTATTGTCTTGGGTCCAGTTTGTTGAGAATATGAGACCCAGGGCAGGCTTCTGCCAAAGGTCAAATACCAGCTTGACCCAAGTTCCTCAAATCAACACCGGACCTCCCCACACAAGAGACACTTCAACTCTTCCTGTAGAAAAAGTGATTAAAAAAATCTTTAAAAATTATTTCATCATATAAAGGATTGCTGTTTATTAGAATATAAACAAGCTTAGCTCTCATATCCAGGGCCTTATAAAATATAAAAATGAAAGAAATGTTTCACTCTTTTAGGTTGTTAAAAGAAACAAACTCCAGTGTCTTCAGTCTAAAAGGCAATCTAAGAATCAGTAGTGAAGGACATAGTTGTAAAACTGTATTGTACAGATAGAATCGTATTTTAGGCAGTGAAAGAAAGCAGCTAAAAATAGGACCATAGCTAATTTAGCAAGTACTCTGACTGCCAAAAAATGCATGTCTGAAATCAGGTGGGTGTTTCTTTATGAGTCACTTAGCCAAATGTAAAATTTATAGCCCAGTCTTGTGCAGACTCTAGCAAAGATTCAGAGCATCAGTTTATTGCAGGGCTACTATTAAGGATGTTTAAAATTCCCCAGCTTTACACTCCTCACCCCAGGGGTCTAGCCTTAGCTGGTTATGATTGGGTCTGGCCCAAATGCTTCTATTAGGCAGAGGCTTAAGTATTCAACAATACAGTTAGGCCTTTTTTGTGGCGTTGAATGCTCTTTCTCATGGGGTGTTCAATTCACCCCTTCTGTGTCCAACAACAGCAACTTCCCTTTGCTTCTTAGGCCTTTTCACCTGTGCCCTGGCTTAGCAAATCAAGGAAAATAATGCTTAAAGCAAACAAAATAAATAGCAGATGGTTGAGTGTACTCTGGGATGAATAAATTATGACTGTGAGGGAGAAAAGTGAGCTTGTGGATGCACACGGGTGTATTTGATGATGACATACAGGATGCTCAGCATGCTGACCTCAACATGTACCAGGCCCACTACCATTAATCACTCTACGTAATCCAGGCCAGAAATTTAAGGAGCCCAAGGGATCAATGGCCCCTTAGAGTGGGAGTGGAACTGAAGAAGCGAATGAGGCCAAATATGAAATTCATAAATAGCTCCAGATAAGATGACAGTGGCGTCTCAGTGCCCCACCCCCAACTCAATTGATTTTGGATAGAACTTATTCTATGTTATACCAGGTTACAATCATGTCTTCTTGAGAGTAAAATAATGATCCCTCAGATAACATTGTGCCATTGGATAAATTTTCTAAGCTGCTAAATGAAACTTCAAGTGCTTGGCGTCTTAGAAATCAAATAAATAGTCGAGCACATTACCTGTAACACCAAGTTCCACTTATGTGGCATTTAAATATAATTTCTATTAATCAGGGAAATTTTAATCTGAAAAAAATTAGCATTTTCCCAGTCCTTATCCAACCATAGTACTCTTGAGATGTAGTTTATAGACCCATCCCTAGATTAAGAGAATAATATACACATATCTATCTAAATTGATATAGCCCTATATATGTATATATATGTGTGTGTGTGTGAGTGTGTGTGTGTGTGTGTGTGTACTATACCATATATCTATATTTCTATCCAAAAAGCGTATGACAATAAAGGGGAGGCAGCAGGAGTTTGGAAACAAAAGTAAATAAACAATAAATTTAGTTTCTCATAGATCTAGTGATTTCTTTGCGTTAGGTGTGCAGTTTATGGCAAGTGCTGGATCAATGGATAGCCAAATTGAGAAGAGATTGGGGATAGACTCTGTGTCTGTTACTATACATCCATTCTTTCTCCTTGCCACACAGTTGTAGTTTTCTTATGGCAACTTATACTTCAGTTAACTTAGAAAATATGTTTATAATGCGCTGTTATGCAGCCTTAAAAATAAAGAAAATTCCTGTCACAAGTTAAAACACAGATGAACTCTGAGGCCATTATTCTAAGTGAAATAAGTTAGTCACAAAAGACAAATACTGTATAATTTCATTTGGTTGAGATACTTAAAGTGGTAAACTTCACAGAAATCGAAAGTAGAACAGTAATGGTAGGATGTAAAGGCAGAAGAAATGGAGGATTGTTGTTAGATGGATACAGAACAAAAAAAGTTCTGGAGGTGCATTACACAACAGTGTAAACATACTAAGCACTACTGAACTATGTACTTCAAAGTGGTTACAAGAGTAAATTTTATGTGATTTTTAAAATTTTTATTGTCAAGTTGAAATACAGAGGGGGTACAGTTACATAGTAAGGTAGTGAGTATATTTCTTGTCAAACTTGTTATTCCCTCCCTCATTTTTCTCCTACCTTCCCACCTCAAGTCCCCCCTCCCTCGAGTTGTTCAGTTAGTTTACAATATATCGTAAGTATTGCTGTTGCATTGGTTTGCCTTTTGCCATTTGTCTCACCATTTTAATGTTCCTCTTCCCTTCTCTAATTCAGACAAACATATATAAAATATGCAGGGTACTAGAATCCAATACTATGACAACAGGGCTAAATCATAGGGAAGATGAACAGAAGACAAAAGAAATCATTTCACATAGTATAACAATATCCCCTTATGAACACATAAGATGATGCTTAGTGAAATGAACTCCATGTTATGGAAACGATTGTTATATCACAGTTGTAACTACTTTCAACGTCCCATGTGTATCTGTAGCTTCTATTATTGATGATGTTCTTGTATCACCTTCCTGTGGTTGTACCTACACTATCTCTGTAATCTTATCTGAGTATATTGGAAACCGTGTATTAGAAATGGTATTAGAAGTAGGAAATTGAAAGGGAATACCAAAATTGAGAGACACAGGGTAAAAAAAGACAAACAACTACAAAAGCAATACTTGCAAAACTGTTTGGTGTAAGTGAACTGAATACCTCAGGAGAGAAAGGGAAAGGGGGAGGAGGGAGGGGGAGGGAGGGGGGTATGAGGGACAAAGTAACAAACAGTACAAGAAATGTATCCAATGCCTAATGTATGAAACTGTAACCTCTCTGTACATCAGTTTGATAATAAAATTTTGAAAAAAAAACCAATATCAATGATAAACCACCAGTTTCCATATACATACATACATATATATATATATATATATATATATTTTTTTTTTTTTTTTTTGCCAGTCCTGGGCCTTGGACTCAGGACCTGAGCACTGTCCCTGGCTTCTTTTTACTCAAGGCTAGCACTCTGCCACTTGAGCCACAGCGCTACTTCTGGCCGTTTCCTATATATGTGGTGCTGGGGAATTCAACCCAGGACTTCATGTATGGGGGAGGCAAGCACTCCTGCCACCAGGCCATATTCCCAGCCCCAGTTTCCATATTTTTGAGACCATTTCTCTTAGCATCATCTTATGTGATCATATGTACATAGCTATTGAGCTATTGCGATCATCTGCTAGGACTATCATAAACACATACTAATTTATGTGATTTTTTTTTTGTAATGATAATTTAGAAAAAAAATGAAGTTCCTTTATCACTTGGTGTTGATTAGAATGGCTTACATTTTTCCACAAAGCAGCTTGGAGATTGATTTTTTAAATGAACATTTTAAAAACAAACATTTTCTCATAAAAGTACTATCTCATCGCTCTCTCCAGTTTTTTCTTCTTGTAGGCATATGTTATTTTTATTTTTATCATAAAGGTGATATACAGAGGGGTTACAGTTACCTGTCAGGTGATGAATACGTTTGTTTTTTAACAATGTCCCTCCTTCCTCACTCCTAGTTTTTTCTTCCCATCCCCACTCACAAGTTATATGGTTCATTTTCTACATAGTGTCTAGTGAATACCACTACTGCATTTGTTTTTAGGAATATTTTGACAGTGAATAAACTAAAAAAAAAACTATGGCCTAAATATTTATTTCAGTAATTCAGACTGCTTTATTTAAATATCTTGTCACATACAAATAGTTTGGATATAGTCTTTTCTGTAGTACTTTAGTTTCTTTGAATATAAAAATACAGATAGTTATTTGCAAAAGACAGTGGAGATGGCTTGCAATAACACGAACAGGAATATTGAATGAGATTAAGAAAACTTAATAACTGCATTTGATACTTCTATAAAAGTGCTAAGGAGAAGAGCCCTAAAATGTTGAATTTTTGGACCTGGAAGTACAAAGTGAGGTTAAATCTCTTAAAATGTGATTATTTTACCGCTCCTGCTCAGGGAACACGAATGGGCTACTTGGGGCTTATCTGCAGACCACCTGTGTAACCCTGAATCTCTTCATCTTTCACGATCCTAAGATGATCATATACTGAATAAATAAGTGCTTTGGAAATGATAGTTGCAATTTTTTTTTTTTGCTAGCTAAAGAATCTTATCATTTGAAAGTCATGAATGTTTTATTACAAAACGTTCTGATAGGTTGAATTCATGGTTGAATTTACTCTAGTAAAGGCCCAAGTTTTAATATGGTTGCTCCTTTTCACAGGACAGGAAAGTTAGGACACCATTTCATATCCTTTCAAACACTAAGTAAAGAAGCATCTGTGTTACTTAGCTTTCTATTGCTGTGACAATCTACCAGAGATAATCAACTTAAAGGAGATAATCAACTTATTTCGTTTCAGGGTTTCATAGTTAGTTGGTGTTGTCACTTTTAGCCCATGATAAGGCAGAATATCATGGTGGGGAGTGTGTGGTGGAACAAAGCTGTTGACTTTGTGAGGGCCTGAAAGCTAAAAGGTACTCAGGAAGGGTTGAGGTCTCAATGTCCTCTTCAGTGAACAAGCCTACGGTGACCTAACTTACTTCTCTTAGGCTTCACTTTCTAAAATTTCACCAGCTCCCTTCACATGTAGACAGCTTTTTAACACATTAGCATGTGAAAGACCTTTCAGATCTGAACTATAAAAGTATCGATGGTACAAGAATGACTTGTAAATTAGTATAATATAGGTGCCTAAACAGCCTTGTCAGATGGTTTGATGATTTATTTGAGGAGAGGTGGTGCTAGGATTTCAACCCAAGGCCTCCTGCTTGCTTAGGAAGACATTCTTTCATTTGTCCACTCCGCCCTCCCCACTCACCTTCCCCCCCCCCTGTTCCTGAGGTTTGAACTCAGCCCCTGGATACTGCCCCTGAGCTTTTTTTTTTTTAATTTAAATTTATTTATTAATTAAACAAATTTTTTTTGATAAGGTGTTGTGCATAAAGGGTACAGTTACATAGTAGGGCAGTGTGGACATTTCTTGTGATATCTTACACCCTGTTTTTCTTTCCCTTCCCTAGGTCAGGCAGACATATATACATTACCCAATGTACCAAGAACATATACAGTAGCCACGTGGCCTATGCCAAAGAAAATTCGCCTAGGACTTTAAATGTAATGTCGACATTAGACAATATGTCGACAGTAGTCTTATAAGAACGTACATACATAGCTTTTGAGCTGTTGTATTCCACTGAGAGGTCAATTTTTGACCTTTATATGTTGAGTAGTTGTTTGGTTTTAGTTACATAATGTTGGGTTGCTGACCCAATCCTGTGGGAAATACCATTTGACAAGCAGTTTTTGGTTTCACGGACATGGTCTCTACTGTCTCTCCATCACCCCATCTTAACAGTCATGTATCAGGGAGATCATGCCCCTTTGTTTTCTGTGTTCTAGGCTTGTCTCACTCAACATTATTTGCTCAAGTTCTGACCATTTCCCTGCAAATACCAATATTTCACCATTCCTAATCGCTATGTAGTAGTCCATTGTGTATAGGTACCATATTTTTTGGATCCATTCATCTGTGGAGGGGCATCTGGGTTGTTTCCATATTTTGGCTATTGTGAATTGTGCAGCGATAAACATGGAAGTACAAATGTCTTTTTGGTATCTTGGGACCTGTTGTTCAGGATAGATGCCTAGGAGTGGTATGGCTGGGTCATAGGGTAGGTCTATATTGAGCTTTTTGAGAAACCTCCATACTGTTCTCCAAAGTGGTTGTACTAATTTGCACTCCCACCAACAATGGAGAAGAGTTCCTCTTTCCCTGCACCCCCTCCAGCATTTGTTGTTGCCTGAGTTCAGAGTACAGGCCATTCTAACTGGAGTGAGGTGGTATCTCAGGGTTGTTTTCATTTGCATTTCCTTTACTGCCAGGGATGTTGAACATTTCCTCATATGTTTCTTTGCCATTTTTATCTCTTCTCTTGTGAAGTCTCTCTTTAGCTCCTTTGCCCATTTCCTAATTGGTTTATTGGGCTTGGAGGAGCTTAGTTTTTTGAGTTCTCTGTAGATGACAGATATTAGGCCTTTGTCTGTTGCTGTGCTGGTGAAGATCCTTTCCCATATGGTTGGCTGTCTTTCTATTTTGGTGGCTATGTCCTTAGCAGTGCAGAAACTTTTTAATTTGTAGTAGTCCCATTTGTCGAGTCTCTCCCCTATTTGTTGTGCCCTTGGGACTATATTCAGGAAGTTCCTTCCTGTGCCTATAAGTTCTAGCGTCTTTCCTACTCTGTCCTTCAGTAGTTTCAAGGATTCAGGTCTGATATTGAGGTCCATGATCCATTTTGAGTTGATCTTGGTGCATGGTGATAGGCTTGGGTCTACTTTGAGTTTTCTGCATATGGCTGCCCAGTTCTCCCAGCACCAGTAGTTGAAGAGGCTATGTTTATTCCATTGTATGTCTTTAGCTCCTTTGTCGAATATCAGCTGACTGTAAGAGTGTGGTTTTATTTCTGGGTCTTCAATTCTGATCCATTGGTCTTCCGGTCTGTTTTTATACCAATACCAGGCTGTTTGCCCCTGAGCTTTTGCTCTTGGAGTTGATGCTCTACCACTTGAGTCACAGCTCTACTTCTGACGTTTTGGTAGTTCATTAGGGATGAGTGTCTCATGGACTTTCCTGGCTGGGCTGCTTTTGAACCATGATCCTCAGAAGTCAGCCTCCTGAATCGTTAGTATTACAGGTGTAAGCCACCAGCACCCAGCTTTAGTTATTTTTCAGGTAGGATTTTGTATGTAGGTTACCCTAGACCTTGATCTTCCTACTTTTAAGTTTCCAGTGTGTCTGAGATAATAGGAATATTTCACTTCATCTAGCTTTGTCATTGTGATGGTAGTCTCACCAATTTTTCTCCCAGGATGACTTTGAACTGTAATCTTCCTGATTTATATCTTGCAAGTAACTGGAATTACAGGTTTGAACCTTTCTGCCTAGGCAACTTTTCAGTTCATTTATTAAAGTTTTATAGAAATTGGTTTGAAAAACTAACATGAAAAAATATTTTACCAAATAATTTGAACTAAGAAATTACTTGGTTACTTTGAGCCAAGGATTTTTTTTTTACAAGAGGAAAAGAAAAAAATGCATGGAAAAGGTGCTCTGAAATGGTTGACTGCAAAGGTGTAAACTCTGTGATTGCAATAAACACTCTTCAACTTTCAAGTGCAGGTATTCTTCAAGATTGTCTGTATATTTCATCTCTCTTATCTCATCATTTGTCCTGGTCTCTGTCTGAAGTGTCATGGCATTTCATATATATGTATGAAAAGCTTGGAGTTAGAAAGTGGCTCTGAATTAGAGTCCTGAGGAAAATGGGAAAAGGGCAGTGGAGATGACAGAAATGTCCTTCTCTGGCCTCTTCCTAGAATAAAAATAAATCATAGAGTAAAAACAAAGAAAGTAGAAATGTGTTCCATTTTTCCATTTATTTTTTAAAAATTGTTATTGTCAAGGTGATGGACAGAAGGACAACAGTTACATATATAAGGTATTGAGTACGTTTCTTTTTTCTTTTTTTGGCTAGTCCTGGGGCTTGGACTCAGGGCCTGAGCACTGTCCCTGGCTTCTTTTTGCTCAAGGCTAGCACTCTGCCACTTGAGCCACAGCGCCACCTCTGGCCATTTTCTATATATGTGATGCTGGGGAATTGAACCCAGGGCTTCTTGTATACAAGGCAAGCACTCTTGCCACTAGGCCATATCCCCAGCCCAGTTTCTAACGTGTTACCCCCTCATTTTTCTCTCCCCTCTCTTCTTCTCCCCTCCTCCTCCCCCAGCTTTACAGTTGGATTACAACATATTGTCTTGTAAGTATTGCTGTTGCATTGGTTCTCCTTTTACCCCTTGTCTTACCATTTTGATATGTTCTTTTGGGTGGGTGCTCCATGCCTCCTAATTGAGAGCTCCTGAATGAATAAATTCTTCAAAACCGAGTTGGAAGGGACACTTAAACTCAGACATCCATGCTGATGTGTTGGAGAGTTGATTCTGACCACTTTGGGCCACCTCTAGCCAATTGAACTAAAATTTAGATGTGTTTAACCAATCTCAGAAAATAAATAAATTCAGTATATCATCAAGTGATTTCAGTGGTTGTAGAGGAATGAGTGCATGCTGATGACAGGAGTTTCTATGTCATGGCAGTGAATGTCCATTTTTCCTTTCCCCCAGCAACTATGTCCTTTCTGACACTGAGCACAAGTTTAGAAACGCAACCTGCTGAACTGAGAAATTAGTTATTGATGCTGGTTTTGTGTTTTTTTTTTTAATTTGGCTAGGTTTATCTCTGGAATTCCATCAAAAAGGGGAATATAATAGATGCATAACATTTTAGGAGACTAGTACAGACAAATAGAAAATATACATATATAGCAAGACATTTTTAGTATGTATTCAGAAAATATTTGTTCTGATAATGAAACACAGTAACATGTGGCAACTAAGTGATTTCCCAAGGCGTGATTTCCCAACTGGAGAAACAGCAGAAGTTACCAAGAGCTAGAATGAGATCGGATATTCAAAGGAAGCATTTTGGAGTATTTTTTTCAGGAAGAGAGAGTCACTTTTCAGCAGAGAGAAGCTATTTGTCAATAGTGATCTGACACTACTGGTAGAAAAAAATGTGTATAGGTAATAGAATATGTTGACCTTCTAATTTTTGGCTTGGCAACTACAGATGTTCTAGTTTGACTGGCTCCAACTATGTTCAGCTATCCCCATAACTTTGATCAATTATTTGTTGCCTATGCAGAAGGACTCATTCACTTGCAACTAACTGTAGGATTTGAGTTTCTTGAACAGAAAATATAGATTATGCAGGAAGGTAGAACTATTTCTCTCACCTCCCTTGATCAACAATCTAAGAATGTAGATTGGCTTCATGTACTATGTCTTTTTCTTCCTTCCTTCCTTCCTTCCTTCCTTCCTTCCTTCCTTCCTTCCTTCCTTCCTTCCTTCCTTCCTTCCTTCCTTCCTTCCTCTCCTTCCTTCCTTCCTTCCTTCCTTCCTTCCTTCCTTCCTTCTTCCTCCTTCCTTCCTTCCTTCCTTCCTTCCTTCCTTCCTTCCTTCCTTCCTTCCTTCCTTCCTTCCTTCCTTCCTTCCTTCCTTCCTCCTTCCTTCCTTCCTTCCTTCCTTCCTTCCTTCCTTCCTTCCTTCCTTCCTTCCTTCCTTCCTTCTTCCTTCCTTCTCTTCCTTCCTTCCTTCCTTCCTTCCTTCCTTCCTTCCTTCCTGTCTGTCTGTCTGTCCTGGCTTGACCTCTGGGCCTGTCCTGGAACTCCTCAGCTCAAGGATATCACTCTACCCACTTGAGCAACAGCGCCACTTCTGGTGTTTCTGGGGATTAATTGCAGATAAGTGTCTCAAGAACTTTCCTGCTGGAACTGGCTTTGAGATCTCAGTCTCTGAGTAACTAGGATTACAGATGTGAGCCACCAGCGGCAAGTATACCATGTCAATTTTAAAGATCTCATTTATACTTTATTATGCCATTTGAAAGGAAGAAAATTCAAACCTTCCTTTTAATTCTTTCTTTCTTCCCATCCCTCCTACCCTCCCTCCCTTCTTTCCTCCCTTTCTTCTTTCTTTCTTTTATTTTGAGATCACCTCTAATCCTTAAGTAAACTGTGACCTAGTTCCACAGGACAGTTTCTGAATGGAAAGCCCAAATATGATATATTCTCCTATTTAATAAATATTGCCCCCAAAGAAAGCTTATGATACTAAACATTTTGGAGATATAAAACATATAACTCTGTTGTTGTTATTCTGATGTGTTGTCAAGTACTAGCTGGAATAATTGGCGAGGACAAGTGAAAAATACGATTTTGATTTAGGAAAGGTAAATACTTCATGCTTTGTGTCCAACAATAATAACAAAAAGTAGTACATATGAGACTTTTGGGGGGGCGGCTTTAAAACTACCTAAGTAATTTTCTCTAAATTGTTAGCTTTCTGATATAATCTCTGTTCTTTTCTTTTCCCTCTTGTTCTCTGTCCTTCATTCTGCCTCTCTCTCTCTGTTAAAAATGTCACAATGGCAGAAATATCTTAGAGTTTCAGTATTATTAGTAACACAAAATCATGTAATGTACACAAAATCATGTGATGTACTGCCTATTTATGTAAGTGTTCATTCAATAATATCTCAGAGGTTGCCTTAAAAATTAACAACCAGTGAGAGAGAGAGGCCAATACACTTGATTTTTGTTTTCTTTAGAAATGTAGTATCCTGCATCAAGTAATACATATTAGTATTTTTATGATTTAAAAATAATTTCCAGAGTGTTGTTTTTTGAAATTTATTTTGTTTTTTATTATTATAAAAGGATGTATAGAGGGGTTGCAGTTACAGATATGAGGTAATAAGTACATTTCTTGTTGGACAATGTCATTCCTTCTCTCACACTCTCCTAGTTTTTCCCTTCCATCACCACCCACAGTTGTATAGTTCACTTTCAACACAGATTTTTGGTTGTTGTTTTTGTTTTCAGGCAGAAAGGAGTTTATTGTGGGGGAGTAAGCTGCCAGCCCACACAAGATGGAGGTGTGGGGAGACAGAAGGGAAGGGAGAGGAGAAAACGAGGGAAAAGGAAAGAAGAAGAGTGAGAGAGAGTAGAGAGGAAAGGAAAGAGCCAGAGTATGTGTTTTAAAAACCCATCTTGGATCCACTACTGATTTGTCTTTGTTACCATAGGCAAGCTGGAACAAATACTTTCTTAAATAAGAGAAATAGCACAAATTAGAAACAAATAAATTCTTAAATAAAGAGAAATAGTCATTGAGAAATGAAATGCCAGCCACAACTAGATATGAATTGGAAGTAATTTGAATAATTAATTCTATCCTGAGGAGTGTTAATCACAGAAATCTCTTCCTCGACAATATTCTTTTGTTTTACTTCTTGCCTATAGTTGTTTTTCTTCTTAACCATTTCTAGTATGCCAATGTTTTAAGAAATTGTACTACTAAAATAGATTTCTTTGGTGGGTTTAGAAGTAGTTATTTCTTGTTTCTCTTTGTAAATAGATCTTTATTAAAAAAACTATTTTCACAATTACTTGGGCATTGGGACATACCTTTTTAGTAAAAATTTTAAAACAATGTTTTAGAGTTAAAATATTAAATATTTTCTCAACATAAATACTAGAGGTCAGTGCTATAATATAATTATGTGTTGTATACTTTTTGTCTTGGAAGTTTTAGTCAGTTGGTATTTGAAAAGGTTTATAGGTAAAGTTTTTAGAAGATTACGTTTCTGGAATTTTTTATACAGTGGAATTTCTGATGCTATAGTAAATTAAAAAGTTGGATGATTTTCATGTGATATCTTATTTCACTAATACAGAACAACCTTGAACCACACTAGAGCAATAATTACTTAACCTAAATCAGAGACCAAGCCAGGCCAAACAGCTGTTTTCATTTTGTTAGGAGATCCATTTGATTTACTCTTTTAGTCAGCTTTCATTACTGTAGAAGACAAAACTTCACTTGAGTTTTTAACCCTGAATTCTCTGCCTTGTTTGCTGCCTGCTATAAAATTGCATGCTTGAGCTGCCACCGCCACTGAGCACGCTCCCGAGCTACTGTAGTATTGTGGGAGGTTTCAATTCCGTTCAGAAAAGAAGAGCTTCTCCTTGAAGAAATAAAATCCGAGTCTCACTATTCTTAACAACAAAAACAAAACCAAGAAAAGAAATTTTAAAAAACCCCAAATTTTAGCAAAACTCATCATCAGGATTCTCAGAGTAGTCCTGGGGGTAATATTTGATTTGGGTTCCCGTAGAAGCAGTACTTAACAATTGTTATCAACTGTATCGTTGCTTATCCAGCTTAGGAACTGGGGGAAAGAATGTCAGAGTCTAAAAGATAGACAACTGAATTAAAAAATGGATTACTGGTAGCTAGATACATTATATATTAGGTGCCAAGGTTTCTAAAATTTATCTTTCATACTTTAATGTGTTCCTCATTTAAAATGTGACTCAGTTCCCCTTAGCATCGGTAGAAATGAAAATGGACCAGTATTTTGTGACTTGTTATATTGCTCTTTTTTTTTTTTTTTTTTTGGCCAGTCCTGGGCCTTGGACTCAGGGCCTGAGCACTGTCCCTGGCTTCTTCCCGCTCAAGGCTAGCACTTTCTTTCTTTCTTTCTTTTTAATGTAGGAAGCCTAGTCTGTGGAAAGAAAGAATCTTTGGGGTGCTTTTCTGTTACCTAAAACGTAGTAGAATTACTGGATTATCTCTGGAATAGCTCCTGACTGCAGAAGTAAGAGTAAATAACTGCATACTTGGCTGGGAGCTATTTGCCTTTGCTTTGGGTTCTGGTATTTACTGCCTCATTTTATTCACACCAATCTTTATTTTACTTCTTCTTCTTTTTTTTTTTTGCCAGTCCTGGGCTTTGGACTCGAGGCCTGAGCACTGTCCCTGGCTTCTTTTTGCTCAAGGCTAGCACTCTGCCACTTGAGCCACAGCGCCCCCTCTGGCCATTTTCTATATATGTGGTGCTGAGGAATTGAACCCAGGGCTTCATGCATGCTTGGCAAGCACTCTACCACTAAGCTACATTCCCAGCCTCTTGTCTTGCTTTTTAAAAGACACATGAACAAAGGATGCTGAAATTGCATCTGCAGCAAGAAAATCAAGGAAGCCTGAGGCTGAGAAATCTCTTTATGTCTGAAGTTCAACTTTTCACAGTCAATTTAATAAAATATTACTGACATTTGATAACAAGTTTGTCCTACAAGAATGAGGAATAAGTCTGTAGAGAAAAGGACTCTTTAATTTTAAGGAATGTGAACTGTGGTCTTTTTCTTATTTTTCTTGGCCCAGCTATATTATATATGTGTTTCTTTATATTTTCATTGTAAAATATAAAAGAAATAAGTTGTACACTTGATGTTGAAATAAACATTTTATCCTTGCAGGTGGCTGAATCTTAGCAAAAGTTGATTTGAAATTATGATAGTTACATCTATGACAGCAGGGTATTAGCCATGCTTTGAATGGTAAATATGAAATTATTTCTATCACTATCACCACCAATATCCATAGTAGGCTAGAAAACAATAATGATATCTTTACATTTTATAGTATTCTACAGTTGAAAACTACTTTCATTTATGTTACCTTATATTCTTCAGAAAGAAGCAACAAACTCCTGTTTAGAAATTAGTCAGTGAACTTCCTAATGTCCTAGCTTGGTAAAGCTAAAGTTCAAAGATTTTTTTTCTGATTTCCAGATTCTATCCTACTTTTCTTTCCTGCCCAGAATAATATGGTTTTGACTGTTAGATTTTATTGAACATTTTGTTTGAATGATTCATAAACCTTTAGATAATGAAAGGTTCTACATGTATGACAGTGTTAATATCAAATATAGTTACAGATATCCAATGTAAACTCTTTTCAGTTTTTCACAGCTAGTAGTTGCTTGTAATTTGAAAGATCTACTTACATTCTCATGAAGTAATAAAAACACTTTTCCTTATTTCTAAAAAAAAAAAGTCCAAGTACCTGAATGATCAGGATTGAAAGTAGATTTCTATTTTACTATGTGGCTTTGATGTTTGAGTAACTTTGCTTTTGTACTTAGAATAAGTACAAATGATCCAGAAAAAGAAAGATGTAAGCTAGGTGGTAGTGGCTCACGCTTGTAATCCTAGCTCTTCAGGAGGCTGAGATGTGAGGATCACAGTTCAAAGCCAGTCAAGGCAGGAAAGGCTGTGAGATTCTTATCTCCTACTAACCACCAGTAAACTAGAAGTGGAGCTGTGGCTCAATGTGGTAGGGTACTAGCCTTGAGCAAAAGAGTTCAAGGGCAGCAGCATCTAGACCCTAAGGTCAAGACCCACGACCAGCAAAAAAAACAGGAAAAAAAATATAGTAATGAACAATATTGTTGGTCTACTTAAAAAGCAACACTATTTTCTTCTTCTGATAATTCTTAAAATCCAATAAGGATTTGTCTTCATCTCAAAGAGTAAACATACTGAGAAACCCACTTTACTTTCTTTCTAGAGGATCATGCAGATTTCTTTAAGTGAAAATGTGCTCAAGGTTTAAATTAGCTGTGTAACCTGAAGAGTTTGGTACATAAAGAAGATACCAGTGACTCATACTATATTTTAGGTTGTAGTCTTTGAAATATGGCTTCATTCATAGGTTTCATTGTCAACATACTGCCCTCAGCTGACCTTGTTTGGAACCAATGACAGCTGACTGGAATTAGAATGTGAATTTTTTGGCCCTACATAAGAGTTGTAGGAAATGTGCCCCATTAGTACAAAAGACATGACTGAACAGGAAAGATTATGATGCCTCGCTGTGGTTGGATTTCCATTTACAAAGCAAACTATTGTAATAAAATGATGGGTTAGTTCACTTAGGCACAATATTGCTTATTCATTTTACCCAAATCAACACAGGTTTTGTCCTCAGTCATCTGTATAATTGCCTCATTTCACTGCTGTCCTGTGTTTATGGAGACCTAGCCTTGGCTCCCAATTAACATGGCCTGAGTAACAATTTTTCAGTCCAATTCAATTTAGCAAATCAATTTATGGAACACCTAGTGCATGCTAACTATTACATAGCATTTTCACATTCAGAAGTGAATGAAACATGGACTGTTGTCTTTTAGGAGTGCACAGACTAAGTGGACAGGGAAGGAAGGAAGTGCATTTTACCACTGTAATACCACATTGTATAAGTGCTACTACTGGTGGCACCATTGGCCATTCTGTGAACGCACACACAAAAGAATTGTATCAGAATTCAGTTGTTTGAAATAAGGATAAACAGGAGTAAAGATAATTTAAAAAGAATGGAATTGAGCATCATTTACATTTGAGGTTGTGAATGATGTGTAAGTCAAAAATTGAAGCTCTTGGGTACAAAGGCAAAGATAATTTTTGACAAATACTAAGTTACTGATAAATCATAGATGGAGAAAAGAGAGTCTATTGCTTTTTAAATTTCTTTGCTGTTGCTAAGGTAAGTTGGTGTTCATTCCAACAGAGGAAGTAACTATGAACTCTTGACCAAAGGTGCAAGGAAATTTGATCTTTTAAACACTAACATTTTTTCTTCAAAGTCCCTCTTGAACTTTAGCAATGGAGCACCAATTTAAAACAAACACACCATTCTTAAAAACTAAATGGGTGCTCAGTTGTGCCCTAAGGCTTTTTCTCTCATTTAAAAAATCAGTTTGAAGTTTTCTGGCAGCACAAAGGAGACAGCCCCTAATATATGTTAGGGAAAAGGCTGACTTTTTGAATACTTGGAATAAAGAGTGACAGTGAGATCCCTTCCAGAAAACCAACTGTAGCAATAATCATTATAAAATGTCACTCTGGTTTTTACCAGAGATGTGAAGCTATCCTGGGGTTGTGTTCACCTGTAAACAGGTGCAAAGTTTGAGGGTTGGGATGGTATCTTGGAGATGATAATTGACTCTGTAGGAAATTCCCTTGTCATTCTAATCATGCCTGCATCATGAGTTTTATTAGATTATGTTCTGGAACCTCCTTTAGTTTAATAATTTGGTGCTAGTATTGTATTTATACTAAGAGGGGAAGGTAGCCTAGCAATTCCTAACTTTTGTTGTGTAAATTGTACAGTACACGTGATTTGTTCTAATCCGTTCATAGCTCCCAATGAACCTAGCTATGTCAGTTTTTAGAATATTTGAGTATAGCCAAAGGTAGTTTTCTAAGACCAAAGAATGAATAAAGGTAAATAAATATCTCATGTTCCAGATTTAGTTATGATTAGTGTCGTATTTTAAGTGGATTAAACAGAAATTTGTGCATAGGTGAAAAAAACTGGGAAAATCTATAAGCAAAATGGTTAAGTAAAATGAAATCATTGTAATCTAGGATTGAAATGAGTAGGGCCTATACCAGGATGATGGTAGTGAAAATGGAAAAAAAAATAGATGGGAGAGTATACAAAGGGTAAAGTTTAGATAACAATTGAACATAAGTAGAATACCATTTAAGAAGGAAAGGGAGTGCTAGTCACAGCAGTAAATCAGAGAAGTTGAAGAGTGAACTTAATGGGAGAAAAATGAAATGTTAGTTTAGGACTAACTAGGGAAAACATTACTAATTTGATGAGAGAAAGACAGAGATATCACTGATAGTAATAATGAAAGAATAGTCTATTAAATCCAGGGGAGTGAATCTTACATGGTCCAGAAACGACTTGCCTTCCCTGTTAGTATTCTTCTTATATTTATGGTAACACAATGGCAGTAGGGTCACTCCGAGCATCGATTATCTTCATAATCAATTTTGAAAAACATATTATATTGAATTTGTGTGTGGGGGGTGGGGGGAGGTGGACAGGTCCTGGTATTTTCCTGAGCTTTGGTTTCCTCAAGGCCAATGCACTACCCTTTGAGCCACAGCTCTCCTTCTGACTTCTTGGTAGTTGGAGCTATGAGTCTCACAGAATTTCTTATTGGGGCTTGCTTCAAACCATAATCCTCAGATCTCAGCCTCTAGGATCCCAGTACCAAGGATTACAGCTCTGAGCAACTGTTGTCTGCCAGTATTAGATTTTCAGTAGTGGAAATATGAAAATCGACTTTCTTGTGTGCCAGTTTAAATGCATAAAATTGTTTCAATTACAAAATGATTTTATACAGCTACACTCCATATTTTACTTGGTATAATTATTCATCAGGGTGTTTGTGGGGGCTTTTTGTTGGTTGTTGCGGCTATTGGCAGTACTGGGGATAAATTCAGGGCCTCCTGCCTGGTAAGCAGGCACTATACCACTTAAACCATACCTCTAACTCCTTTTTGCTCATGTTATTTTTTGAGGCAGAGTCTCAGTCTTCCTACTTCTGCTTCTTTGTGCCACTGAGGATGGTGAAAGAGTCATTATGCTCGGCCATTGACAGGATAGCAGGCGTATGCACCTCACCCTTTAGAGGTAATCTCACACATGTTATGCCTGGTCTTGCCTTCTGAGAAACTTGGAGGCTTACAGGCTTGAGCCATTCTACTGCCTTATTAACCATTATTTAAATATGTATCATACACAAATGATAAATTCTCAGATTGATTTCACTTCACCAATAGTTTTGTAAAAAAAAATAATAAAAGGCACCTTTTTTTGAGTAGTAAATCCATTTGAAGCCGTTTAGGCATAAAAATTCCCATGACCCATAAGACATCTAATTTAGGGAGGTTTATTTAGAAATAATCCCCCCTCTCTCTTGTATATGTGTGTATATGTACACACACACACACACACACGCACACACACACACACACACACACACACACACCCCTTTTTTTCTACAACTTCCCTGACCTTTTCAAGGTGGTCTAGTCCATTTATAGTCTTATCACCAAGGAGGCATTAATCTGGCCCAGTTTATGTTTCTGATACAACCTGCTGGGCCTATTACAATCACTTGGGAGTCTCCTGGGGAGAGATTGGGGTTTGTGTGTATTTTTTCAATCCTACTATTTTTGGGCCTCTGTTGTGCCCTACATTAAGGCACGATTATTACGGAAAGTTAACAAAAACACAAATTGCGTTACAAGCCCTTTTCCTGGAAATTATTCTGGTCCCAAACTCTCCGTCCTCCCCCTACTTCCGGTCCTACCAATTTGCTGCTTGTCCCAGTCTAACTCAAGCAGGATTTAAAATCTGTTAGAGAGCTCAACCTGTTGATTTACAGAGTTGAAATCTGCACAGAGGAATCATCTGTAATGGGATTCTTTGCTCCCTGGAGAAACATTACATAGCTGAGTTGTAAATTACTGAAGAAACTGAAGAGGGAGAAGTGGAGGGTAGTGTGCTTTGTAAAAATAAGATGCTCTACTGAACAAAGTTGTTGTCTTTTAACCTTTTATCTTCCAACCTAAAGTTATGTTGTTGCTTTGAGAAAAGTAGGTGTGGATATTTAAAAAGTTAAGTATGCCACATTTGTTGTTCCATTTACTTGATATAAGATGTTTTTATTTCTTTAGTTCACTAGTTGTCTCAGTGCATTCTACACACACACACACACACCCTCAAGACTTTTTTTTTAGTTTTTTTTACATCTATATGACACTGCCTCAAGGTCTTATTTGCAGGCAGGAGTCATCACAATAAGCCCTTTGCCCTCTCTGTATTGCCTTTGAATCAAACTATAATACTAGCTTGATTAAGTAATGTACAAGGTGTAATAATAATACAAAGTTCACAGTGAAAATGTCCTAAATTCATTGCCAGCCGTACGACTAGCCAACAGAGAAATAGATGACCTCAGGAAACGTCTGGCTTAACAAATGTATATCTTCAAATTGGAAATCTAATTATTTGCCTTAGATTTGCACTGCTGGGAACCTAATGCAAGACCATGTTAAATAAACTTATTATTTCCGTTTTTCATTTAACCTGTGGGTTGTAGTATGACCAATCTGTTTTATATCCTCAATCAACAGATGATTGTATTTGGTAATAATTTATCAAGAATAAAAATCTGTTTTTGAAACTAATCACCTCATGTTAGGTCTGCCCTTTTTCAAAACCACCATCTGATATTCATTTTGTCTGCAAGACAAACATACTGATGAAAATCCATACACCACAGGACACAGCCAGTGGAATGAAGCATTTCCATTCTTTGTATATATTTAGAACATTTCTGTTTTCCCAACAGATGGACCAAATTTTAGTATTAAAGAAAAAAATCAATTTTACATAGTACAAACAAATTGAACAAGTACACTGTGTATTTCTGATTACTTTTCACAGAATGTCCAGTGGAATTTGAGGTCAAATGAGGTCATATCTTAACTCTGTATTTGAAAAGGTGACTTTTTTTTTCATATTTACTAGCTTTTTTCCTTCAAAAGACTGGATGTATCTCTGAATGGTAAGTACTAAGTTTTATATATTTTCCAAGCCTTTTAATTTTTTAAATTTAGTGACTAATGCTCCAGTATCTTGAAATGTTCTCTTTTTTATGATTCTGATAGCCACTTTAATTTATTATTATCATTTGAGTCCATAATTTCCGAATCAGTCTTGTAGCAAGGATGTAGAGGCTGCTTTTGCACTGATTTTTCACTTGGGCCTGCAAATTTTCAATGGATAACTGAAAGCAGCATAAAAACTGGGCATCTCTAACTCCATTTAGCATCTGCATCCTGTTTGCTGTTGGCATTCTCTCTTCTGTGGTCACTTGAAGTCCAGGAACAATAGATTGAATAAATTCAAAACCTTATGACAAGAGTTTAATTTACCCTCCAGCAATGACTTTCTTCCCTTACCAAGCTGCCCAAAAAATCCTGAAAGAATGATCCATGCCACAATCTGACCAAGACTTATTAACTGTACATGTCTTTTCCTCTCTGCTTCTGTATCTTCCCTTTGTAACCTGGAAGTTCATGTCACTTCCATGAAACACAGAACCAGAGGCATTGGTCTCCTGCCTTCATGGGATATTGGTTCATGGATGTGTCCCTGGCTATTGAGAGGACTGAGACATAACTTGTACTTTTGGTTTTTCAAAGGTAGAACATGGACTTGCTTTTAAGTTTGCCAGTAATGATCTCTTGGTTTAATCACCTAACTCAAGATGATTATAATTGAGCTAGTAATCTCTACCAACATTTTCTATTTCCTGTATCCTACTTTGGAATGAAAAGGCCTACTGATTCTAGCTATTGCTCAATGACACTTCATTTTGGTCATCATTGATGTTGTAGACCAAGCTACCATCATCTTGTGTTGACCATTGCAATGGTCTACTAATAACTTCCCTCACATTGCCACTGTCAACCTATTCTCTACACCATGGCCAGATGGAACATTCAAATAGACTTAGGTAGAATCTCCCATCCTTTCCCCATTAAAACACTTTAATGGGTTCCCATTACTTCTAGAGGAAAAGCAAATCCCTTTCAGCAGTGGTGCACCCACCTTCTGCTCTTTGTTCCTTGCTCACTGGGCACACTGGCATCCCGGCCCTCACACCAGCCCTGCTCCCTCTTGTCCTTTGCACATACTCTTGTCTTGCCTTATCTCTTTCTCATTTTTGCTACAATGCAGGTCCTCATTGTACTTCCTTGATCCTAGGCCAGATCAAGTTCTCCTCCCCATGTCAGAGGAGCCAGCTTCTTGGACTCATCAAAAAATTTAGGACTGGAATCCACTGAAGGGTTTTTAAGAGAACAGGTTTATTCAAGCAAAAGCTAGATTTTATTGAAGCAGCAGTGAATGCAAAGCCAGAGTTCAACCTTGAAGAAAAGTGAAGATCCAGTGAAGCTTGTCCAGGCAGCTGTGGGCAAGTACCTTAAAGTTATTTTTCCTGAGAAATACAGACTCCCTACTTGGGTTCCTAAATTACCTAAAAGCAGGATAAAAGCTTTGAACCTAGCCTCCACTTTCTATCGACAACTTTTGTCCAGACCATTCTCCCCTGTAGTCACTTGTAGCGAAATGTTTTCTTTAAATCTAGAAATCTAGGCATGTATAAAGTGTATTAAAGTGTAACACATGAATTAAAATAATTAAAAAAATAAAATCTTTGCTATTTAGAAAAATGATTCTGTTCCTGTTCCTATGAAACTAGTTGTACTGACTTTATCTAGCATGATTTTGGCACTGGTTTCTTGAAAAAGTTACCTGACATTCCCCAAACTATATTACTCAAAAGAGTTTAGGACTAGAAATGAAGCTTATTTAGAGATCATTAGAGTGCTTGCCTAACACTTTGGATACCTAGCACAGGGGGAAGGGGGAGGGAAGACGAACATTAAAATGTTTTTGAATTTATACTAGATGTTTACATGCATTTTCATATATAAAATTGTATTTATTTCATCTTTCATGTTTTAGACTCATTTTGCATACCTTTATTAATGAGAAGAGCTAGAGTTGTGGGTGGATTTGTATTTTAGAGATAATCTTGTCTCCCCTACCCCCTCATTCCATCTGTATTTTAAGTCTGGTGTCATGCTCTAATTCTTTTGAATTTGCTCTGGCTTAAGAAAAAGAAAAGCCTCCTTCTCCATCCACTCACCTGTCTTGCAGACACTGTGTAGCCAGTTGGCCTCAACCGTCTTTTTTCCTTCTTCCTTCCTCTTTATTTCTCAAATGCCTCTCACCACCTTCTAGAGCTTAGCATCTACTTTTGTCGAGCTTCACCAACTGCTTCCTTTAACCTGGAGTTAACTTTACTTGTTACATCTCCTAGCACATTCTCTTAAGTTAAGGACTTTTTTTTTTTTTTTTTTTTTTTTTTTTTTTGCCTGTCCTGGGGCTTAAACTCAGGGACTGGACTAGCTCACAGCCAGCGTTCTACCACTTGATTCACAGCACCACTTCTGGCTTTTTCTGTTTATGTGGTACTGAGGCGTGGAACCCAGGGCTTCATGCATGCTAGGCAAGCACTCTACCACTGAGTCACATTCCTAGTCCCAAGTTCAGGACTTTTCATGTTATGAGAGCCTTCAGATTCTAAGCATGACTGTCTCTAAGCATGACTTACATAGATCCTATGGCCAACTCCTTTATTATGTATATTTTACAAAATACATCTGGCATGTAGGGAAGTAAAGGTAACAAAAAAGCAAAGTATTTCAACTTGGCAGAAGTTGTTTGAAGGGATGCTAGAGAGCAAGGAGAAAGAAATTAGGAATAGGCTCCTTGATGGTAAATGAAAGCTTCTCGCAACAAGTGACAGTCCAGATTGAAAATATACAAAGACGCAGTCACACAAAAAATTGGAGGCAAATGTGTGTCAGGAAGACTACTCACACATAGAGCCCAAGATGAGAATGTTAATGGTGTATATGAGCAACTGTGAAGTGGCCAAATGGCCAAAGTAGAAATCTAGGTGACAATAGAATGAGATGAGAGTGGAGAACTGGGTGGGTCAGATTAGGTGACACTGGCCATTTGAAGTCCTATATGAAAAGCATAAATACCCTGAAAACCTTGTCACTATTCCTCTTGCGGAGAATAGTTTACAAATTAGTGAGAATCTAAGGGAGACTATAGGGTGTTATTGTAGAGGACAGGAGAAAATATACCTCCAAGTACTGGATCCTGGGATAAACCAATGGCTATCTTCAGAATTTTCTGAAATTAATATCTATTAAGAACTTTTTTGGAAACATAAATGTGAAAATATTTGATAATACTATTATGGCTTTTACAAAAATAATATCATCAACTTGAGAGGTAGTCAGGATTGAGATTGTGCAGGTTGGGTAGACTAACAAAGGGGTGTAGATTTCCTAAGTGCAAAAGGAAAGTAGTAATTCAGAATGCATGCAGAGACATGAGCCAAATTTTATTCATAAGTAAGTATGTTGGTGTATACAAATCTATTAACTGAAATACATAGTAGAGTCAAGGGAGATATCAGATAGTATAATTCCTTAGAAAGCCAAAATCAAGTTCAGGAAAATAAAACACTTCTAAAGGAGTGGGCTAGGATCAAGGGGAAAGAATTAGAAGATGAAGAGAAGGTTAAAAGGAATCCAATGTACATCCTACAAAATTAAGAAGAGTGAGGGAAAGGGGGGGGTGAGGGAGGGATCGATGAGAATGTTGAAACTGCCTTGTTAAATGTTAATTCCTTTGTAGAACTACCTAAAGATAAAATTTTTTAAATGAATATGGAAAATATGTTAGAATTTGCAAGAGAAGACAAATCAAATAGGAGGCCATTGTAATAGATTAAAAAGTGATAGAGTCTTCAGCATTAGTATTAACAATAGAGATTGTGAGAATTAGAGAGATTGTGAGAAATTAGGAATAGGCTCCTTGATGGTAAATGAAAGCTTCTCGCAACAAGTGACAGTCCAGATTGAAAATATACAAAGACGCAGTCACACAAAAAATTGGAGGCAAATGTGTGTCAGGAAGACTACTCACACATAGAGCCCAAGATGAGAATGTTAATGGTGTATATGAGCAACTGTGAAGTGGCCAAATGGCCAAAGTAGAAATCTAGGTGACAATAGAATGAGATTTCAAATTGATTAAAGATTGGCTTGGAAGTAGGAAGATATCACTAATTTTTTTACACCTTATTGATGTGTAATGAATAACAAAAAGCACATCTATTTACAGGATATTTTACGTGTATATATACGTATATATAGGATATGTTTTAATGTGCATAAGTTATACAAATATTAATACAATCAAGTTTATTAACAGATCCATACTATATCTCTATTTTTTTCAATGAGCAAATCATAGAGTAATATTGCAGGAAATACCAGCAGTTCAATTTTAGAGATATTAAATTGTAGACATAAGTGTGTACAGATAAAGAAAATGTCAAGAGCATTATTCTATCATTTGTTCATTTTCATTAAAAAAATAAAATGAGCAAATTACACTTGAATATCTATATTATAGATTTTTTTGATTGTTTAAAATTTACCTTGGGCTGGGGATATAGCCTAGTGGCAAGAGTGCCTGCCTCATATACACGAGGCCCTAGGTTCGATTCCCCAGCACCACATATACAGAAAACGGCCAGAAGCGGCGCTGTGGCTCAAGTGGCAGAGTGCTAGCCTTGAGCGGGAAGAAGCCAGGGACAGTTCTCAGGCCCTGAGTCCAAGGCCCAGGACTGGCCAAAAAAAAAAAAAAAAAAAAAAAAATTTACCTGGCTATATAGCTCTACCATAATATAATATGTAAATACATGTGATTATTATTGCATGTATCATCACACAGTTTATTTAAATAAAAATGATAGCATAAATTTATTTTTTTTAAGCCCCAGCTACAGCTGGAGTTTTGGTGGATAACTGTTTCTTGTACCTTGTGTGGGTACATTCTGTTGTCGTTCAGTAGATCACACAACTTTATAAGCATTTCTGTAGGATAGATTCCAAAACCAGGAATTGGTGGATCAGAAAGCGTGCACATTTCAGGTAGCAATGGCCACATTGAAAGTGCAGTACCATTAAGCATGTATTAAGAGTGTCCATTAATTTATATTTCCCAGTCTGAAAGGAAGAAGTAGTATCTCAGTATTTTTAGTTACCTTTTGCATTTGCAGAAAAATTTTACATTCACGAAATATTGGGGGTAGCTTTTCTAAAGTACAGCTCAGATTTAATGACTATTTTTGTTACCTGCATATTAAAACAAGTTTTAAAACAAATCTTCAAATGCTCATGAAACATTGAGGGTTAAAAAAAGAAAGCGGTTGAAGTACTTTTCCCCTTGGAGCATCCATGTCCTTCATAGGTCAACTGCACTTCACAGGCTGCTAGAGCAGCAATAAGAAACCTGGGAAGAGGTCACTCACAGTCATTAGTGGTGACCCTTCTAACTTCAAGAATTTTACACCAAATATCCTACGTGGTTGGCTTCTTATGAAAATCTATTCCTTTAGTCAAATAATTATTGTTAGGGTTGGAGAATAGGTTACTGCACACACATTGACATTATGAAAAATAATACACATGTTGATTGATGGAATCATGAAATGATGAGTTAGCAATTAACTAAAATTTATTAAACTTTATAAAATACTAAACGCCTTTCTGTTGATGCCTTGAAATGGAGGTTAACTGCTCCATGATGACTTTTGTTAATTTCTACACGTATAGTTTATATTATTTGTGGGCATATTTTTAATTAGACATGTAATTTAGCTTCTAAATTCGACATCATTTCTTCCGAGGAGGGTTCATTTTCTATTAATATGGTTATTTAAGCTTTAATAAATACATGAATTATGTATTAAAAACATGATAAATTGAGAATACCATAAAAAGAAATTTGATATCAGTGGCTTTTAAACTTTATTCCTAAATATTGAAAGTGTTCTTAATACACAGATTTTACCTCATGCTGCATTCTTGCTTAAGTGATCATATAGAATAGATCTTTGAATTTAAATCTCTTGACTTCATTCTTCATGCATGGTGCCAAAGTGCTGGGTATGATATAAGGGAAAGATGACAGTAAGAAATAAGAGAGCTCTAAAATTTCAAGTAATGGAGATTTCAGCTAGTGGACACATGAGAATGAACATTCCTTTCTTCACATAGACAAACAAAGATTTTATTAAGAGCTTAGAGCACACAAGTGCTATAGAGGAAAATGTCTTTGTCAATGTTTATTGAGAATCTATTATATTTCAAGTACAATGTTTGGTTGCACACATATCACCTTTTCTAAAATTTTCCAACGATCCCATTATGTATGGAGTTGTGCTTTCCTAAAGTTTAGATAAGGAGATTAAGACCAAAAGAAGGAGAAAGGCCAAGGCTACAGGTAATAAATGGCAGAGCAAAATGTAAACCAGATGTTTCACTTCTGAGTTTTCTTCCTATTCCTACCAAATTTCCAAATCTTGGCTTTGGATTTAGTTTGTTGTCCTGATTGTTCACGAATCTTGTAGTCTTTCCTTGTCAGATTTCCAATTCTTATTCTGCCTAGACTATTGAGGTCTAGAGGTACTTTCCATGTTCTGCTTAATTTCTTAAAATTCACAAAGCTTTATTTCATGACCTCTGTCTCTCCTTGTTATTTAAAACATGGATGTATAATTGATGTATAATTGGTTTTGCCTGTTCTATCCAGTAGTGTGAATGTTAACACTTAAACTAGTTGATAATGTCAAGACATTAATCTATCTAGCATTATTTGAGAAATCTATGTTATACTGGTGAACTCAATGAGAAAAAAATTGTTGTTTGGAGGGCAAAGAGGATTCTCATTACACTTAGATACCATACTAATTTAGACATCACCAATCATGGTAAGACAACATTTCTGGACATATAAAACAACTTTGTTTTCTGTTTCCTTTCTAATTTTCCCGAAATCAGATTTAAAAAAAAATAGAAAGCTTCCTAAATCCTGCATTCCTTACTGCCAAGAAAATACATTAAACCTGCAGTGGGTGTAAATTAATAGGCCCTGGGACATAGTAAAATAATAATGTTAAGAGCAAGTACACTTTCAGCAAAGTATCAGGATACAAAATTAATATACAAAATCAACAGCTTTTTATACCAATAAAGGAGAAGCCAAGAAACAAACGGGAAAAGGTCTCATTCAAAATAGCCCCCCAAAACATTAAATAATTAGAAATAAGTCTAACAAAGAAGATGAAAGACCTCTACAACAAGAACTATAACCCTTTGAAAAAATTGAAGACAGCAGAAGATGGAAATATCCTTAGTGTTTATGGATCACAGAGCTAACATTGTAAAAATGGATGTATTAACAAAGCAATCTATAAATTAAAGGCAAACCTTATAAAAAGACCAACATTATTTTTCACACAAAAAGACAATTCAATCCTAAAATTTATATGGCAGCACAAAGACCCTGAATAGCCACAAACAATCATGAGCAAAAAGAACAATACTAAACTAGTATCTAGTATCAAGATTACTATCTCAATACCTGACTTTAAATTATATCACAGAGCTATAGTAACAAAAACAGCATGGTACTGGCAACAAAATAGACACATAGAACAAAAGAATAGAAGCTCCCTAAATAAACTCACACAGTGTAAAAATACAGCTTCTTCAACAGTATTGGGAAAATTGGATATCTTAAGTACAAGACGGAAATTAAACCTATAGCACACACCTTATACAAAAATTAAAAAGGTATAAACTCGGACTTTGAAATTACTAGAGGAAAACATCGGGAACTCCTTGAAAATATAGGCATAGGTAACACCTGTCTCAATAGAATTCTAGTTACTTAGAAAATTAGAGCAAATATGGAAAAATGTTGGATCAAATTTAAAAGTTCTGAACAACAAAAGAAATGGTTACTAAAATGAAGAGGCTACATATAGGTTGGGAGAAAGCATTTTCTAGCTGTACATCTGATAATAAATATAACCAGAATTATACAGGCAGCTCAATAAACTAAATTCCCAAGGAACCAACAGGTTCCTTGATATATTTACAGTGTTCATCATCAGTTAGAAAATGATGTTAGTGAAGAGAAGAGATGCTTTCAGTGCTAATTTTTTGAAGTGTTGTTCTCTACAATTTAAGTATCCATGATTTTTATTAAATGATGGTTTTTGTCAAAATTGTACATGAAAACTAGAAGTCTTTTTCCTGCATCGAATACAACTTCTGTGTTGCATGACTGAAAATTCATCAAACAATTGAAAATTGAAAGGCATCTTAGTCTAGAAGAGTAATAATATACCTTACCGAGAAGGAAGTGCAGAGAAATAAGTCATTCTGGAAGAATTCAGGAACCCAGGTATAAACAAGAGCACAGAAGAACAAACACAAAGCCTTCATAGTACCTCAATTCTCCTCTTTATTTAAAAAATATATTTATTTATTGGTGGTACTGGAATTTGAACTCAGAGCTTTGTGCATGCTAGGTAGGTTGGTTCTCTACTACTTGAATCATGTCTCCAGCTCTTTTTACTATGGTCATTTTTGTGATAGGGTCTTGCTTTAGGCCTGGACTAGCCAGAACCAAAGGTTTCTTGTTTACATTTCCCTGCAGTGAAAAGTGTGAACCATCATGTCCAGCTTTTTCTGTTAAGATGGAGTCTTGTGAGCTCTTTTTTCCTTCCTTCCTTCCTTCCTTCCTTCCTTCCTTCCTTCCTTCCTTCCTTCCTTCCTTCCTCCTTCCTTCCTTCCTTCCTTCCTTCCTTCCTTCCTTCCCTCCTTCCTTTCTTTCTTGGCCAACAGGACCTGGAACCACAATCCTTCCAAAGTCTGCCTCCTGAGTATCTCAGGATTACAGTCATGAGTCACCAGTACCCAGCCTTACTTTGTGTTAGTTTGTAGTCGTAGTACATAGGTGTTTCATTGTGATTTTTCTATTCATGCATATGATGTACTTCATCAAATTCATCCCTTCAAATGCTTTTCTCATCTCCCTGACCACTTTAAAAAATTGTAATATGTTTCATAAGTCTATTTTTGTCCATGTGTATAATGTACTTCAGTCACATTTATCCTCATTCATTCCTTTCATTCTCTCTGCTCGCACCAGTAACTATTTCTTCTATTTTCTACTCACAAAATTCTTTTTTTGTCTAGATGTTGCATATGAGAGAATATGCCATATGAGACCTTCTCAGTATGATGATTTCATTTAATATAATGATCTCCAGTTTCTTCTGTTTACCTACATACATCATCATTTCATTCTTCCTCATGGCTGCATATTATTTCACTGTATATATGTATATATGTTTATGCACATGTGTATATACACATGTGTGTATATATACCCACATAAATGTATATGCATGTATATATGTACCTGTATATATTTCCCATTTTCTTTATCCATAGTATAGCTGTTGTAAAAAATATTACTATAAATATGGATGTGTGAGCATCTCTATTTTATGCTGATTTACATTCCTTCAAATATGTGACCAGGAGTACTATATTAGGACTGTATGGTAGTTCTACTTTTAATTTTTGAAGAGCCTCCATTCTGAGTTTCATCATAGTGCACATATTTATATTCCCAATATGTTGTAAAAGTTATTCCCCCTCATATCCTCATCAATATTGTTTGTATTCTTTTTTAATCTATTAAAAGGAATTTTATTTATTTACTTTTCAATTGATTTTTATTGTAAAGGCAATGTACTAAGGGGTTACAGTTACATAAATCAGATAATGAGTACATTTCTTTTTTTTTTACTTTTAAAATTTTTATTGCAAAAGTGATATACATAGGAGTAAGTTACATAAGTCAGGTAATGAGCACATTTCCTTTGAACAGTGTCACCCCTCCCTCATTCTCTCCCAGTTTTTCCCCCTCTCAACTTCCCTTCCCTCCAAGTTGTGTAGTTGAGTTCCAGCATATTGTCTAGTGAGTATTACTGCTGAACTGGTTCACCTTTTGTCCCACCATTTCTGCACTTCCCCTTCCCCTTCCCCAATCAGATAAACTTAAATACAAGACAAAGGTACAGAAATTAAAAATAGTGACAAGGGAGGAAAAAAAAAGAAAAACAAAAACACAATGTTTGTATTCTTGATAATGGCCATTTTAACTGGACTGAGCTGAAATCTCAAAGTCATTTTGATAATCATTTCCTTTATGACCATGGACATTGAACATTTCTTCACTTTTTTTATTAGGTATTTATATTTCCTGTTTTGAGAATTGTTGGTTAATTTGCTCATAGGTTAATAATTTTACAACCTGATGGTTACATTATGGACTACTGCTGTAGTGTGGATTGTGTCGTTGTACTGGGTCTTTATAACCTGTAGTTTAAAACGTAGTGCCAAAGCTGGTATAGGGGTGTATGCCTCAATCCCAATGCTCAGGAGGCTCAGGGTGAAGAATTACATAGTAGAGGACAGCCTATGCTACATAGTGAGACGCTATTGCACAAGTAACCCAAAGAAAGGCAGAAAAAGGAAAGGAAACCAGTGCCAGAGAAGGTGCTTTTCTGTAGGTGTGGTTCCAGCTGTTGTAAGAGGAGGCATGCGCTCTAGTGATAGAAATCCCCCTTTGTCTAGTTTTATGTGAACAAAGCCAGGTCAAGATTATGCTCACATTTTACCTATAATTTCTTCACACAAATCTTTATAAAGATGGATGTGGTAAATGTCCACAATTCTGCGTAGCAAATCATCAGAATGAGCCCTTGTGGGACAAAGCATTCTCACAGTTATATTTGGAGCAATAAGCAGCCTGACAAATTGGTTGAGTGGTCTCTTGTAACAATCGCTTGGAGGCAGTTTTGAAAGCTATATAGTCAGTTGTTTTCCCGATAGTTTAGTTTGAGGGTGGGGAGTGAGAAATGATGGTGAAGGTTTGATTAACAATTATATTGCCAAATGTGTTACAATAATCAGATTTAATGAATCCCTGAAATAGGGGATGTTCTTAGTGAAATTTGATCTATTTTTAAATATTCCTATCATGATTTTTGTTGACAGGAGAATATATATGTGTATATATATAGATGAACTAGCAATAATTTCTTCTTGTAAAATATTATTTAAAAATCAAGACAGATGAGGGCTGGGAATATGGCCTAGTGGCAAGAGTGCTCGCCTCGTATACATGAAGCCCTGGGTTTGATTCCCCAGCACCACATATATAGAAAACGGCCAGAAGTGGCACTGTGGCTCAAGTGGTAGAGTGCTAGCCTTGAGCAAAAAGAAACTAGGGACAGTGCTCAGGCCCTGAGTCCAAGCCCAGGACTGGTCCAAAAAAAAAAAAAAATCAAGACAGATGAGCAAGCTGAGTTTTGTTGTTGTTTGTTTTGTTGTTGTTTTGCATTTTCACTGTTATTATTAATTGTAAAGTAGGAGTTTGAGTACAGTGCTTCTTTCGCCCCTTTAATCTGCTTTTTGTTTATTTCTTACCAAAAGAAGTAGATTTCTTAGGTAAGTTAATTTAAATGATTCAAAAGTTCTGGCTTTTTAAATACCAAGATATGATCCAGGCCAGCTGATACAATTTTTAGCAGTCTTTTGTGTGACTAGTTTCTGGAAGTGTAGTACAGTTTGGCCAAGCTAATATAAGGTCAATTGTTGGAATAATAATCTGTTATCTCCTTTAAAAAGGTCCTTTTAAAACAGATGATTTAGACTGGAAATATGCCTAATTTTTTGGTATCTTTTTGTTGTTGGCTCCATTATTCATCGCTAAATCACTCCTTGGTTTCTTCAGATGGGTAAATGATAATAGATTGGTCTAAGATTATGCTGTTTCTTTAGTCTTTGGAACAAATACACTTGGTGTTAGATGAATAATAATCTTCACAAGTATTACTGGAAGAAATAGTGAATTAAAAATTACTTAGCATTTTCCTGGATGAGCAATACTATAATTATTTTTCATGCTATAATTCTTCTGTGAATATAAATCTCTGCCACTTGTTAGACCCAACTTTTATTTAGTATGGCTTTTTGAAAAAGAGAAACTGTACATATTTTTTGTAAGCTAATTCCAATTTTAGAAACATTGAGGAACATAGGAGTTAAGGGAATTCTGGTGTTTATCTGAGGTTCTAGAGTAGCATTTTATAAAATGAACTATTGATAAAAAGGCAGAATGAAAATTTAGAATATATTTTTTCCCAGCTAGTTTATATGATCCTGTCTACTATACCTTGATCTTATACAACTTTGGTAAATATTTTCATAGGAACTTTTAAAAAATAAGTAGTTTAATTAACATATTGATATGTATGTTGATATATGTGTAATATTTTCAAATTTGTATAAGAAGGAAAAGTTATTATGTTCCTGAATAAAATACTGAAATTAACATACAATACGTCATTGGATATTGGGAGGTACTATAAAAAGTTTACAAAAGTGGGCAGATGACCACTATTTGTTATTAACAATATGACCTGAGAAAAGCACACATTTTATAAGTATGGCAACAGGTTTCTGTGTGCACATTTAAAACTAAATGTGTTTGATTAAACAATTTACATTTTATTTCTTGTAATAGTGTTTGTTTCTTATTCAAAATTTTTCAATATTGGTGGACTGGAGCAAAGAACACTATAAATTTGCTTTTCCTTCACGTATTTTGAGTACTTACTCATTATTTTTTCATCAGATGGATAATAGGCCTGCTTCTTGAAGAAGAAATAGGTTAGAAAACATTCTGGAGATAGAATGTCCATATACTTTCTTTTGTATACCTAGATAAAGGTACATAGTGTCAGTGTTTTATGCTATAGTTCTTTTCATTTGCTGTGTAATGCTTTAATTCCACATGCACTGAATTTGTATAAATAGCTTTGAAAAAGCTTAACTTTAAATGGTTCCTGTGCATGGAAGTATATGCACATGCAAAGCATACAGTATATTGATTCATAAGGGAATGTAAATTGTAAAATATACATAAAACAAATTTAATCCATAAGTGCAGTGTTTTAAAACTAAAATATATTATAACAAGATAAGTAAAGTCAATTCTTACCAGATGCTATGTGTGTTGCAGAGTTTTTAACAAGCCTCTTTTCTAAAACTTTTGTGTATCATTATGCTATCCAATTATGGCTATTTAATAAAGCAAAATGCACAAATATTGACATAATTCTTAGAGAATAAATAAGGGAAGTGAAATGAGATACCATGTTGACTATGTTTGAGAACTAAGAACCCCCAAAGAAGAGAAGGTTATGTTTGAAGTGCTATCTAAACTTCCTGTGGATGAATGTCAAAATGAGTGAATCCTCAGAAGTAGCTTTTTTTAAACTTTCTGTCTTAACCTTTTCTATTATGGAGTGTGTGTGTGTGTGTGTGTGTGTGTGTGTGTGTGTGTGTGTGTGTGTGTGTGTGTGTGTGTGTAATGTAGGAAGGACAGCCAACTTCGGTGGAATAATCTGGGAGGTAACATTTTACAGAGCAGTCTGTTTAGGAGATTTGGTAATGCCAGCTAAATACAGGTTACCAGGAGCTCTGCCTCCTGTTTTGTGAAAACCTGGGGCAGGGATCTGAAGGGATAGCTGGCCTGGCTCAGCTTTGTTGTCCTCCTTCTACATAACAAGGAGCAAAAGGAGATTTCAAAATTAGAAAGCAGTATAGCCCCCTGGTCTGAGTCCTGACTGCCCAGTACCTATACCTCTCTGGCAGGTGCTCCTAAGTAAGCTGGAGTCTAGAAGGTGGGAGGGAGGATGCGACCCCCCAGAGGCACTGCAGCTGGCCCACAGTTTGAAAGAACCCTCCGGTGCCTAATGAGTTGCTCGCACCAGATGCAGGAGCTGGCCACAGACTAGCTGGAACAGTTCTGGATTTTGTTTTGCTCAGAGGTGTTTACCTGATCATTAGCTGTTTGGTGGCACAGAAAATGTTCAGTCCATCCATCTTCCTGTCTTGTGGCTTTTTCTGTTACCAAATGAATTACATATTTTCCTTGACAACATATAACCTAGGTCCAGGTGCTCTCAAATGCAATACTAACATGAAAGGCATGTGTTGACTTTGCAGCCATTTTTATTTCTGTCTGAGACAGGTTTTAGGCTAGCAGATAAAACATTCTTGACATCTTTAATACTCTTCATAAATGCTTTTTATAAATAATAGTTGTTAGTCAATAGGGTTTTTTTCTCCCTATGTACTGAAAGTCTATTTCAAAAGAGAATTTGTTGGCCGGCTGCAGGTTGTTTTTGGAAAGGTACAAACTAGTTCTTTACTTGCTTTACCATTAAATGCCTCTTTCATTAATTTACCATTTTAAAAATGTTGTAATGCGCCACAGAACATATGTCCCCAATGACCTAATCATAACCAAAGAAAACATTGATTCTAAGATCCCTTGCAGCTCTACTATCTACAGGCATTTTGCTCAAAGGTGGGCAGATTATTGAAATAGTATTTAAATCTTTCTTTTTTCTTTCTTTCTTTTTTTTTCTTTTTCTTTTTTTGGCCAGTCCTAGGGCTTGGAGTCCCTGGCTTCTTTGTTTTGCTCAAGGCTAGCACTCTGCCACTTGAGCCACAGCGCCACTTCTGGCCATTTTCTATATATGTGGTGCTGAGGAATTGAACCCAGGGCCTCATGTATAGGAGGCAAGCACTCTTGCCACTAGGCCATATCCCCAGCCCCAGTATTTAAATCTTGAAGACTCTTAAATTAGCTTTGGTGGGAGTGGAGTGTAAACAACATAAAAAAACAGATTAACGGCTATTAGACAACTAAGGGAATTAGATTTCAGAGGGGGCGTTTCATTAAAAATTAGTATACAGTAAGAAAGTACATTTGTAAGGAAATGGAAGGACTTGGAAAAAGTTATACTAAGTGAAGTGAGCCAGACCCAAAGAAACATGGACTCTATGGCCTCCCTTATTGGGAATAATTAGCACAGGTTTAGGCAAGCCATAGCAGAGCATCACAAGGCCCAATAGCTATACCCTTAGAAACACATAAGATGATGCTAAGTGAAATGAACTCCATGTTATGGAAACAAGTGATATATCACAGTTGTAATTACTTTCAACGTCCTATGTGTATGTGTAGTTTCTATTATTGATGATGTTTTGTATCACCTTCCTATGTTTGTACCTACACTATCTCTGTAATCTTATCTGAGTATATTGGAAACCGTGTTTACTGGTATTGGAAGTAGGAAATTCAAAGGGAATACCAAATTCGAGAGACACAGGGTAAAAAAAGAGAAATAACTACAAAAGCAATACTTGCAAAACTGTTTGGTGTAAGTGAACTGAACACCTGGGGGGGGAGGGAAAGGGGGGAGGGAGGGGGGCATGAGGGACAAGGCAACAAACAGTACAAGAAATGTATCCAATGCCCAACGTATGATACTGTAACCTCTCTGTACGTCAGTTTGATACTAAAAATTTGAGAAAAATAAATAAATAAATAAATAAATAAATAAATTCTTTAGAAAAAAAAAAAAGAAAGTACATACCTTAGCCAGCTGAGGTTTATACTTCTTTATAATTTGCATTTTCTGCAATGTTATACAGTAGGAATAATATATTTAGAAAACCTATTCACACTGTCTTCTATTGCTTAATGATATAGATTTAAAGTTCTTTGGGTTTTTGTTTTCCCACGGCATGATAGCGCCTTCCTTTTAATGCTAAATAATATTCCATTGACTGATGTGCCACAGTTTATCAATTAACCTTCTTTTGACAATTATGAATAAATCTGCTAAAATGCCATGCACAAGTTTTGTATGATCCTATATGTTTTTAAGTCTTTTGGGAAAATACCAAAGACAAAGATTAGTGGGGGGCTGGGGATATAGCCTAGCGGCAAGAGTGCCTGCCTCGGATACACGAGGCCCTAGGTTCGATTCCCCAGCACCACATATACAGAAAACGGCCAGAAGCGGCGCTGTGGCTCAAGTGGCAGAGTGCTAGCCTTGAGCAAAAGGAAGCCAGGGACAGTGTTCAGGCCCTGAGTCCAAGGCCCAGGACTGGCAAAAAAAAAAAAAAAAAAAAAGATTAGTGGGACATATGGTGAGAAAGAGCATGCTTGCTTTTTTTTTTTGAAGAAACCACCAAATAGCTTCACTGTTTTGGATGTCAACCAGCAACAAGTAAGAGTTCCTATTGCTTTCTTTTCTTGTCAGCACTTGATATTGTCAATTTTGGATATGTGAATAGTGGAATCTTGTTATTGTTTTAATCTGTACTTCCCTTAATACGTGGAAATGCGGAGAAATTTTTCATTTTGTCTTGTATTTATACTTCTTTGCTCATGCTCTGAATTTTCTAACTTCTTGCTTAACTCAGTACACATTTTTGAAACATTTTTTTCAGTGTATTCTGTTACTCTTAAGTCTAGGAGACCAGCCACAAAAGACTTCAGAGAAGAAATAAGTTTAAGAAAACCACACTTTGCATGATTCCCAGTTTATGGTCATTTTTAAGACTCTGAGAAGTCTTACAAGAGACTTGTTTAACTCTGTTCACCCAACATGCCCAAGACTAACTTTGCTATAAAGTAGAAACTTATTATATTCTGAAGAACTAGCATTCCAGGTCTCACTTTGGGCAAATGGTTGGGCCGACGTTATCCTGACAAGAAATCTAGAAAAAATGAGTTCTAATGTTGAGCTTTTAATGTTGTTCAGCCTTGGGTAGGGAAGATAGCATTTCTGTTTCTA